>NC_067401.1:452076000-452273500 GCF_016432865.1 Antechinus flavipes | reverse complement strand
CTGATCCAAAGGTACAAGGGACCCCGTCACTGAGAGGAGCCGGCCAAGAGCCCCAGCCCCCGGGAGCAGCAGATATTATTGTAGTTTGCTTGCTTCACCTGCTTTTCTCTTTCTCTGTCTCATCTCTGTCTCTGTCTCTCTACTTGTCCCTGTCTCTCTCTGCCTGTCTCTGTCTCTGTCTTTCTGTCTCTATCTCAGTCTCTTTTTCTGTTGGTCTCTCTGTCTCTGTTTCTGTCTGTCTCTCTGTGTTTCTCTCTATCTCTGTCTCTCTGTGTCTCTGTATGTCTCTGTCTTTTTATTTTTTTAAATTTTTAATGTTTTGTTACACAAAGAGAAAAAAATGTATTTGGAAAATGAAAGTCACATTAAACAAAAGATATAAACGATTTAAAAAAAAAACTGAAACTCGGTTCTTTTGACTCCCGATTCAGGGTTATTTCCATTGCAGAAAATCATGAATCATTGATTTAGAGCTGGACTAGATCTTAGAGGTCAGCTAGGCCGTCCCAATTTTACATGTAAGGAAACTGAGGACCATAAAGAAAAAAATAATTTATCCCATATCAAACAGGTGGCAGGCTTGGTATTTGACCTAAATCCAAATCAATCCATCTATTTTAGTTGCCTTTATTAAGTACCTACTCTGTGCCAGCCAAATGTTGGGGGAAGCTTCCATTCTGGGGGGAGCCAGCATGTGCCGAAATAGATCGCACACAAAGGAAGTGGGGCTCTGGGTCTTGCAAGAAGCTCTGCTCAGGTTCCACCTTCTGCAGAGGGTTTTCCCCAGAGTCCCTTGCGGGTACCCACCCTCCCAGCTGACCTCCCCTTCATCCTGCCCCCCCACATTGGAATGGGGGGTTTTCAAGGACAGGAACCACACTGTTGCCCTACTGTGTAGCCCCGGGGCTTAGCACAGCGTCTGGCACAGAGTAGGTGCCCAGATGGACTTGTTAGTTGGCTTCCACATAGAGTAGAGCGCGGTGGTCTCCGAGAGAGAAAGGCACTAGGGGCTGGCTGAGTGAGGGCCTGGGGATCGTGGGGGGACGGACAGGAAAGGGGCGCCTGGCCGCACAAATCATCCCCATGCTCTGAGTCTTTCACAGCGGCTGGAGGGAAGGAGAGGGAAGAGGAGGGAAAGGGAGGAGGAGGGAGAGGGAGGAAGGGAGGAGAGGGAGGGAGAGAAGAAGGGGAAGGGAGAGAGACGGAGACAGAGACAGAGAGACAGAGGGGGGAAGGGAGAAACAGGGGGAAGGAGGGAGAGGGAGAGGGAAGAGAGAGACAGACACGGAGAGACGGGCTCAGGGGGAGGAGCCCGGAGGAAGCCCCACTCCGCAGCATCTCGGCCCGAGCTCCACTGCGGTCCGCGGCCCCCACATGAAAAGCCAGGCCGGCTGATGAAGACCAGCTTCCCGGAAGGGGCAATTAGGCTTCCCTCTTCCAGAGCCTGGCCCCGAAATCCCAGGTGACCTTTGCCTAGCCCCCCTTCCTCCCAACGGGCTCTGGAAGACTTCCACCGGAGCGAGCCTGGGGCAATCCTGGAGCAATTAGACTGATTAGGAGCCGAGAGGGGGCGGGGAGGAGGGCCCTGCCCCCCGCGAGGAAGGAAAGGCTCCGCCCCGGGGGCTCGCGGCAGGTCCCCAAGGGCCGCGGGCTCCCCGAGTCTGGCGGGCACAGGGGGCACCGATGCCGGGAAGGAGAGCGCCCCTGATCCCCGATCTGTGCCCGCACACAGTACACACGGGCGCGCACACAAACACTCAGGAACATCCTGTGCTCACATGTATGAAGCATGTGCACTGTGCACACAATCCACCCGTGTGTAGACGTGCGCACACCTTACATGCACACGCAGAAGTGTGGGAATCGTTTCCTTTTTCTCCCCTTCAGGGCACACTGGGACACACACATGTGCACACTCACACGTGGCTATCTGTATGCACTGTGCACGTGCGCGTTCCCTCCTGGAGGTCCCCCAGGTGACCACCGCCCGCCGGGAGCTGCAGCCATTGTTGGTTCTCAGGTCGGGGCCGACTGGTCTACACCCACCGAGAGTAAAGGCTCACTGGCCTACACTGGCCGAGGGTAAAGTCTGACTGGTCTACACCAGTGAAGGCTGACTGGTCTACTCTGACTGAGTGTAAAGTCTGGTCTACACCGGTAAAGGCTGACTGGTCTACACCGGTAAAGGCTGACTGGTCTACACTGGCCGAGGGTAAAGACTGACTGGTCTACACCGGTGAAGGCTGACTGGTCTACTCTGACTGAGTGTATAGTCTGGTCTACACTGGTAAAGGCTGACTGGTCTACACCGGTGAAGGCTGACTGGTCTACTCTGACTGAGTGTATAGTCTGGTCTACACTGGTAAAGGCTACACTGACTGAGGGTAAAGGCTGACTGGTCTACACTGACTGAGGGTAAAGGCTGACTGGTCTACACTGACTGAGGCACCCGCCTCCAGGAAGTCTGGATGGGGCTGAGCAAAGTCCAGGAAGAGTGCTGGCAAGGGGTCCTGGGTAAGGCGAGGGAGTGAGATGCGGAAGGAGGACACTGGCACCTGAAAAGGGAGGGGAAGGGGGCGCATTAAAAGGCTGGCGGGGCTGCCCCTCGACATCTGGCCTGGGCCCGGGAGGCTCCCACAACTTGGACCGGACTCTCCGAGATCCTCGCAGAGGAAGCCGGGAATCACTTCGGCCGGCTCTCCTGCGGGCGCCTGCTGCCCCAGAACCCTGTCAGCCGGCTGGGCCGCCCCCCCACCCCCACCCCCCATTCTCTCACCCCCGGCGGAGGCTCCGAGGCTCTGCATCCCCTCAGGGTGACGCCACTGGGTCGTTAGGAAGCTCTGGGCCTAATTACTCTGAGCTGGGGATCAACTTTCGGCCGGGATCAGATAGAAGCGGGGCATCTCTCCAGACACTTCCTTGTCTTCGGGAGGGATTAAGGAGCTGCCTCCCAGCCCTCATTCCCAGCACGGAGGCGAAGACGTAAGGGAAGGCGCCGGCCACCTGTCCGCCGTGTGGGTTTCACAGTCACGTCTCGGAATCAGGCCTCCAGAAGCCACTTTCATGTAGGGCGAGAAGAAAGGCCTGGGGGAGGGGGGGGGACTCGGAGAATGGGGAGGATGCGAGCTCCGGCTAGTTCGAATTACTGCCCACCCCGTCTTCGGGCCGCCCCTCACCGAGCGGCCTCTAACTGGCCTCTGCCTTAATTTCCCCTGAATTGACATGGGACCAATTGCAGGTGACGGTACTGGAGGGGTGACAGCATTAAATTTAAAGTCAGAGGCCCTGGGTTCAGATCCCACCTCAAACACACATTTATTAAAGGCGTGACTCGGGAAGTCGTTAGTCCCTAAAGGTTCTCCCAGGGGTGAAACTGTGCTACTTCTTTGCCGGGATTCTGGAGATGAGAAGGTTCATTCGTTAAGGTGCTTCGAGGTTCTGAGCTGAAAGGCAATCCTACAGGTTGGGAGTGTTATTGTGAGTCATTCCCCAGGTTCTAGGCACTTCAGTTAACACCAGTTCCTACAGACGTCTGTCCCCAGCTTCCCCCGAAACCGTCTCTCTCACTTTTTCTTACGGCCCAGAAATGTCCCATTGCCGCCGTGCTGCCGCTTGCCACAACAGAGAGGCGATAGAGCCCGTTTGCGGAAGGAGACGTGGCCAGAACAAGATGGATTTTGCCTGACCTGGCGCATTTGCTTCGGAGGCTTTGGGTTTTTCTTTTTCAGAAAAGGCAAAAGGGGAGAGGAGAAAAGATGTCCACGGCTGTGTCATTGTATATTTTCTTGGCTCTGCTGGCTTCACTTTGCATCGGTTCAGGTAAGTCTTTCTATGGGTCTCCGGCGTCGTTTGTGATTTCTTACATCAAGATCTTTTGTTCTATAGCTTGAGTTTTATGTGAATTTGGTTATCGTTTCACCAAATTCTATACAATGTCCTTTGGAGAGTTGATTAGAATAGCATTAGAAGTCTAGGTTAATTTTATGAATATTGTCATTTTTATCATTGTTTTGAATATTTCTCCAGTCATTTCAGTTATTAATGTGATTTCTCCCAGGATACTTTACCATCCAATCTGTAAAAGTGTTGAATGTCCCCGGGTAAATTCACTCCCAAATATTTTCTGCATTTCTTAGCTATTCGGATTAAAATTCCCCATTCTATTATTGCCTCTTGGATTTTATTATTAATCCATAGGAAATCTTTTTTTGTTTGTTTCTGGATTGCTTGTGTAGCCTGAAATAGTGCTGAAATTCTAAATGATCCCATGAGTGTTTTCCCCAACCTTAACATTTGCTAACTCATAATATCACTAGCAAATAAGAAGAAGGAAAGTCTCTTTGCCTATCTGAATTCCTTCTGGATTATTTACAAGGTCCTCGGGAAAGATAGGGTTTCTGAAAGATAAAAAGTGATTCCCCTCTCTTTTTTATGCCAGTGTATGAGCAGTTACAAATGTCTCCCCATCCTCTCTTCCATTTATCTATTTCTTTGTTTTGTGAGTTCATCTTCCATTGTATTTCACTCCTAGAAATGTCAATTTAGGAAGAACACTGGGCAATGTTCTATATCCTCAACCTCAGAGCTCAGAGCAACCCCCATGCAGCCAGTACATCCTACATCCATCCAGTCCTCCATTCTCAACTTGGATGTTGACCACTCCCAGGGACTACCCCTGAGATGGCATTGAGTCCTTAGAATCTTGACCTCTGCCTGGTGAAGTGGTCTCCAAGTGCCCATTCTCTCTACATGGGACACGATGAGGTTTTTGTCACCAGCTCTAATCCTAGGTCCCTGCTTCAATGATACTCCACTGAGAAGACTAGTTAGTCTCTCTCAGCAAAACAGGCTTATTTAAAAATCCTATAAGTTACTAGATTTTCTCTACTCATGATCAAGTAGGTGGGAAGAGATTCTTTCATTTTATTGTAGCTTTTCTATCATTTTCTTTCCAAGCAATTTCATTTTCTTCTAATCTCCCCCCCCCACCCCATTCTTTGAGAGAACACTAATCCTCCTTTTCTCACACTTCTTTTAGTTCCACTTCAGTCTTTAGCACCTTAGACCCTTTGGTCCCTTGATGACCTCTTTTTGGTCTTACTTTTAATCCTTGATCATCTTTTGTTTAAAACAATAGCCTTGTATTTCCCCAGATGCCAAGGATGATTGATTCCATGGCTCAGTCTTTTCTTGAAAACTGTACGTTTCTCATGTTTCTCTCATGTGGAACATTTGCCAGATGAATTCTCTGTGCATATCTAGATTCTCTTGGAAGAATTATTCAAATTTCCCTTCGTTGAAAGTATTTTTTTCCCAATTCAAAATTTGTCTAACATGTCTCCCTTATCTTTTACCCAAGTTCCACCCGAATTTGGGCTTAACA
Source organism: Antechinus flavipes (assembly GCF_016432865.1). Classification (NCBI taxonomy): domain Eukaryota; kingdom Metazoa; phylum Chordata; class Mammalia; order Dasyuromorphia; family Dasyuridae; genus Antechinus; species Antechinus flavipes. The sequence goes on along the minus strand of NC_067401.1, from coordinate 452,268,117 downwards.
TTGATTCTGGAATAGGGTAGCCATTTGTTTAAGATTTATTCCCTTCCCTTCTCCTTTCAGTCTGATGCCCTATACTATCATGGTCCTTTTAGATCTTGATTCTGTTAATCAATGTGTCAATTATCCTCCCATTTTTGGGTTATCTACAATTTGATGAGTGTGCCATCTAAGTCTTTATCAAAACCAACTATTTAAAAGTTAAATTACTCAAAGCCCAGCAAAAATTCTTGTGATACACCAGTAGAGATCTCCTTCCATGCTTATATGGAACCATTGAACCACCATTTTTGAGTGTTGCCATCCAACCAGCTCTGAATCCCCCACTTGTTGTGGTACTCCATATCTCTCCATCTCCACAAGAATAGCATGAGATACTTTATCAAGAGCTTTGCTAAAAATCTAGATTAGTTATATTCACAGAACTCTCCTTACTTACGAGCTTAATAATTCTGTCAATAAATGAAATGATGTATTCTTGATGAACTGTAAATGACTCTTCATAATTTCCCTCTCGACATTCACCACCTATTTCTTTTATGATCCAATCAAAGCGATCACAGAAATCAAAGTAAAAAAAAAATCTTTCTATAATTCACACTCTTTTTTCTCTTTTTTGAAAGCCAGTTCCCCATTTATCTCCAATCTTGTGGCACTTCTTCCATTTTCTACATTCTTTCAACTATCACTGACCCTAAGAAATCACATCTGCCTTTTTTTTAAGTACCCAAGAATACAGCATCTATACAGGTCTCATAAAAGGTAGCCTAGAGCTCCCTACACTCTTCATATTTATCTTGGGCATAAATAACCTCTTAGACACTTTTGTTCTTTCATTTCCAGTATTATGGTCATTCTCTTTGTTGTGGGTATATAGTCTCTATCTATTAGGACTTTGCTGTTTCCTTCCAATCATTTGAGAAATTCTTTTTTTCATTTTTTCTCTATTGAGGCTTGCTTTTTTAATTCATCAAGGTTTTCTAGGAAACCTGTGATCCTTAAATCATCCCTGAAGAGAATGTATCCAAAGACATTTTATTTCCCTTATTCAGAATTCATGCACTGTGTCAAATTGTTTTTCTTTTCTCTTCTACCACTTTTTTTAGTTCCAAATTTATGAGTTTTGAATCTTTCATTATCTTTTTCAGGGCATTTACTGTTTTAAAGAAATTCTCTGCCATGTGTTTTGGCTCATTTACTCTTATGTCTGTCTTATTTATTTCTCTTTTGTAAGCTCAGATTTCTAACTGATATATTCATCTTTATTTTTTAAAGTTTATTTCTCTTTAAAATTATTCTGAAGTCTGTTGCTAATGTTACCTCATCTCCTGGGAAAATTGAGAATATTTTTTGTTTTGTTTTATTTTGTTCATTTAGGTTTTTTTTTTCCCATGATGGGGGGAGGGAATGGACAGTTTGCTTTACTTCAAAATAGAATGCTTATGCATGGTGTTGTGGCCTTTTCTGAAATGTTTGCTCAGTTTTCTTATTCTTTTATGAGTCTTTGTATTGTTCTTTTTTCTAACTGAAATTTGGAATTAGAAAAAATCCAACCATTTCTTTCTGGCCTTTCTTGTCTTACCCCCTTCTTCTATAACTAGCAACAAATATCAGATAACATTCCTCTCACTGGTTGACTCTCTCCCCTGAGCAATCAAAGAGCACTTATTATGTATTCATTATGTGCCAGGCAGTGTGCTGAGCAATATAAGAGTACAAAAAAAGGCAAAAATCCAGTTCTTGCTCTTAAGGAATGGGGAAGACAACATATCAATGGCTTTGTACGTACAAGATATACACAGTGTAAATAAAAGATCATCTCAAAGGGGAGGAGGCATTTGTTTAAGGGAACAGGAAAAAGTTCTTGAAGAAAATGGAATCTGAGTTGAGTTTTGAAGGAAGAGAAGGAATCAAGAAGTGAGACACGAGCCCAGGCATGGCAGCAAAAGTTGGGAAGTGGAAGATGGAATGTCCTTTGGAAGAATTTGATCCTGGAAGTTTTAGGGCGACCTTGACATTAATGAGGAAGAGGGAAGATTTTTGAGGGAAAATAAGTGCAATTTTGCAACTTTACTGGTGAAAATCAAGCTGGAGAAGGAGCCCTCAGACGTGGGGGAGCAGAACCAGGACATCAGGGTCACGGAGAACCCGAGAGAAGAGGCTGTCAGAGGGGCCAGAGGCTGGGGAGGGTTCCCAAGGAGGCTTGTGAGAAGACCACTGGAGCTGGCCACTGAGAAATCCCTGGGAACCTCGGAGAGAAGAGGCCGAGGAGGCAGGAAGCTGAGATACAGAGGCCCTGACAGAGGCCTTTTCTCTGGCCCAGATCTCTGCATCTGCCAGCTTCGGCCTCCGTGAGTAGCCGGAGTTTGAGGCTCCCCTCGGTCCTGCTAAATCCTGCTCCCAGCAAGAGAGCACAGCAGCAGCATCTGGGCCCTTTACCTTCAGCCAGAAGCCCCTCAGGCCGGCCCTGGCAGGCCTTCCATCAGTCGCCAGTGTTGCTGTGTTCTTGGTCCGAGACGGTGTTTTCTGTCCGTTTGGGGATTGGTGCATCCGGATTGAGCTTCTGCTGTGGGACCAGAGGGGGGAGACCAAAAGCCAGACATGGCCGTCAGGGATAAGGATAAGCTCCAATGTTCTGCAGCTTCCAGAGCCCCAGCCACTCACCGGTCTAACCTGGGAAGCTCACAAGGCTCTAGCTCTCCCCAGTGCTCCCTTATCTAAACCTAGGGAGAAGGGACAGCAGAGGAAGAAGCAGTAGCAGGGACCTGCACCCAGTCTTCATGCTGACTCCAAGACTCAGGGCCCTTTCCCTGCCCAGAGGCCCAGAGCAGCTCAAACCTTCTCCAATGAAATGGCGAGTAACCGTTCCAGCATGAGATTCCCTCAGGCAGGGCAGGAAAGGATGCTCCTAAGGACTTAGACTGATTCCCTGCCAGGACACCAGCCAGCCGGTCTCCATCCCAAAGCCAGTTGTTTGCATGGGGCAGAGCCTAAGTGCGCTGCCTCTCCTACATCCCACCCCTTGGTGTCCAGGGCCCCTCTGGGACCTTCTCCCACTTAAATGACTTAAAGTTACTGAACAATCCTGACCCTGAGGATTCCAGGAGCTTGCAATAAGCAATGGAGAAAAAATTAAACACAAATAGAGCAAAACCAAAAAAAGCAGTCCATCTCCCAAAGGGGAGACCTAATGTGGATGGGACAGAGCAACGGCATCACTGCTTCCTCCGCTGCCCCTGCCGATGCCCGTCGCCACGGGGAAGCCAGAGCCATCAGCCCCGAGAGGTGCTGGGCTTGCTGTGTGAGCATATTTGAGCAGAGATTCCGGGATATGACGTAGACGGGATGGCCGCTGAGGGCCCCGCTCTCCCTCCTACTCTGTGGTTCTCCGAAGGCAGAACCGTGCGGGGAACCAGAGCGACTTGTCATAGAATGAGATTTAAGAGAAGTCAGCAAGCGCCCATGGGCACGTGATGCTGTGGGAGCCCTGATTACAAGAGAGGCATTTTTGCCGTGATTCACAAACCCCAGACGCAAGAGTGTGTCAGAGCTCGGGGAGTTGGGCAATCGGTGATTTATTTTGGAAGAAATAACTGGAGGGAAAAACCAACCCAAATAAGCAGGAATGGGACTGCTGGCGGCCCTTGGCAGGAACAGCAGTCAGCAGGCCAGGGATCAGAGGATTCACGTATTATTTAGGAATTAAAGGCTTGCTGGAGTCAATAAGGTTTTGTGGCCAAAGAAGCGGTTTATGGTTAGGAATCAGCCAAGTCAGATCCTGGACAGGCTGAGGAGTGGGCGAGAGAAGGAACGCAGGGTTCAGCTGTGGCAGGGAACCTGTGCCCAGAATTCCTTCCCCATCCCCGAAAGGCAATTCCAGTGTCCTCAGAAGGCTCGCACTTGTCAAAAATCTGTATTAAGAGAATATTTTCTATGTTCCGAGAGCCCCAGACAGCCCTGCCCAGTCGGGGAGTTTGCCCTCAGCATTCCCGGCCCACTTTCTGTGCCTCCCTCCGGATGTCACGTGCCCCGCATCTCCCTCCCCCTCAGTCCTGGTCCTTCATCTCCCGATGGCCTCCACCCCAAACTTCAGCTCGGAAGTCCACACTCTCCCTAGCACCCCAAGTAATAAAACCTATATGATATTGTACAAAGCATGACCCAAGGATAATAAAAACAGTGATAGTAATAAAAACAGCTAAGAGGACATAACTTTGTAAGGTTCACAAAACACTGTATGGTACCTTATTTGGTATTTACAGGCAGGAATTGACATGGGGGGGAGTGAGGGGTGGATGGATCTATGAGAGGATGGGTGAATGGCTCAGCATATGTCAGACTATAAATTGATGAGAGATATTAAGTACCTACTCTCTTCCACAGATTATGCTAAGCATTGATATAGACAGATTATATACCAATAAAGTAAACATTAAACTAATTTCTATGCAGGGATAACAGATTATATAGATTATATACATATAAAGGAACAGAATAAACCAACTTCTGTGCAGGAATGATGAGTGCTAGCCCTCGCTCTCCCAATCCCTGGTAGACTAACAGCAAAGGCAACATTCCTGAAAGAGTGACCTAATGCTGATGGAAAAGAGGCACAGGGCATCCTCGCCCACTCCGCTGCCCCGCTGCTGCCCCCCACCACGGGGCAGCCGTCCAGAGCCGCTGGCCTCCAGAGTGCTGGGCTTTCTCTTGCAGAGGCCTTGGAGTAGATGCTGATCTCCTGATATTTGCGTAAGGCTGTGAAGTTTGCACTACCTTTGATGTCCCAGCGTCCTTGCAGTGACCTAGCATGGCAACTCCGGAGCCCTCTCCCCACGTCTACCCTTTCGTGTTTTCTCCCTCCATTCTATTCCCAAATATTTGAGTTCAAATCTTAATCTCTTCTCCACTAGACTCTTGTAATCACCTTTTCAGCCGCTCCCTTCCTCCTAACCCTTCACCGACGGGCCAGAATAAACTTCCAAAAGCACAGTCTGCTGGTATCCCTTTGCTGCTCAAAAATCCTTGGTGGCTCCCTATTGCCGACCCTGATCCTGATATCCAGAAGCCTCCATGGGGTGATCTCAGCTTCTGCTTCCAACATCTCTCACTCTCTGTTTTCCGGTGCTCTACACGGCAACCAGAGAATTTGTCCCTAGCAATAAAAGCTTTAAGGTTTGCAAAATGCCTTCCTAATATTATCTCATTTGATCCTCACCACATTGGAAAGCCGGTGCTATTTTTATTTTCACTTTACAAATGAGGAAACCGAGGCATATTGCTATCAAGTGATTCGTTTTAGGTCACATAACAAGGGCGAAGGCAGAATTTGAACTCAGATCTGCCTGATCCACTTGGTACCCCCAGCTGCCTGTCTGACGCCGGCTGTCCCCTTTTTGTATTCATGCTTCCCTATTGTTTTCTTCATTACAGAAATAAGGACCAACCACACGTTAAGTACTATGCTGGAATGATGGGGTGAGGGTCTTGGAAGGACACTGACAAACTGGGAAGAGCCTGGAGGAAGGCCACCAAGAGAGAGCAAAGGACCCTGGGCTCATGCCATGGAGGAATAGCTCAGGGAAGCCCGTAGGGCAGGGCAGTTGCACAAACGCTTCAGTGATGTCCTCTTCAAGTATCTAACACTTCTTCCAGATACCAATGCCCCATATTGACCCCTGCCCTCCCCGCTTAGTCACTTGGGGTCCTTCTCCCGGAGGGCTCAGACCAAGAGCAAGGGGTAAAAGAGAGGAAGGGCTTGTCCAGAGGTTCCAGGTTCCAGGAGGAAATAGGTTTCCAGCTCCCCGGTGGCCAGACCGAGCCAGAGGTGGGAAGCTGGGAGGACTCCCCTTCTGAGGCTCCCCCTCCCCGGCAGGCAGGCCATTAAAAAAGCCGGGCTTTAAGGTGTTTTCCACTGACCGTGGATTTTCAGATGCAGAACTGAGTTTACCCCTCGGAAAGACGTGGGTTCCTGCTTTGTAAGTGAGAGGAAAGCTTATTAACAGAACTTCAAAAGATGAGCTGGGCATCAAATCACTATTAAAAACAATATTTTGACTATTTAAGTGTAAACAAATCAGAAACAGCTGGATCACATTTTCTCCAAGCCGCACATGCGCAAAGTTTGGGGACCGAAGACCTCACGAAAGCTGTTTTGGATTTCTGTGAGCCCCAAACATTGCAGAGAATCATCTGGGATGCTCGGTGCACTCCAAGGGCCAGCTGGATTCATGGGACCCTCCTCCTCCTCGTCGTCCTCCTCCTCCTCTCCCTCCTCCTCCTTCTCCAGCTCTCCTCTTCCCAGGGAGAGCTTCATGCACTGATCCCTTGGAAGAGGAAGCCGTTCGGCCTGACCAGGAAGAGGAGGCAATGAAAAGAGATCTGGAAATGCCATTTGGAAAAACATTTTCCCAGCCCTCTTTGGACACTGTTTCTTTGGGTTTTTTCACATTAAAAACAGGGATCGCTATCGAGACAACCGATCTACCTCGGCCTTAATGCGTCTGGAGGCATGTCGGTGACTCCACTTTCACTTAACAATCCCTCCCTCACTCTAGATCGGTCCTGCTTGCTTATTAAATAGTACGACGTCGCCCTGCACTGATGAGGAGACAGTCTCATACGAATGAGCTTCAGCACTTGCATTACGTGATTTACAGCAACTGAGCACCCCTAGAACATTAATATTTAAAATGAGAGGGGCTTATGTGGCGGGGGGATAGATCCATGTACAGTAAGGAGGCTTGGGAAGGGAGCGCCCCAGCTGGGTCTGGGGTGGGGGGAGCTGAGGAAGGATGAGAAACATGAGTTTGTCCAGCCCAAGGCAGAACGAGAGAGGTTCAGCTTCTTAGCAAGGAATGGTAGGTTCTGTGTGTCACAAAACACTCCGTGTCCAGCGCCCAACACACTCCCTCTTCCCCAAAGTTGTCCCCATTACTCTCTGAGCAAACGCCTTCCCAGCCCCTCAGTGTGGAGGACCGGGCGGGGAACTGTGGAGAAGTGCTGACGGCACAGGGTTAACTCTGTGACTGAGGAGCTGATGGTTCCCTACTTCCCCGTACACTTAGCCCTCAGCGCGGCGATGTCATGGTTCTCTGGTTCCCACGTGCTCAGTCTGCTGGAGGGATGTAGCTACAATAAGGTATAGAAGGGCTGGAGAGGAGGCACTCCATCTTTGACCCTGCTCCTGTGGCTCTCCCGCCTCCTGCACTCAGACCAGGGCTGTCCCGAGTCCCCCAGAGAACACTACGCCTCAGGCCCCCACATGCATAGGGTGCAGCACTGGGGGGTTTCGCCTCTGCCGCTTCTCCCAAGGAGGCCTCCTGCTCTCCTCTGACATGGCCCCCACCCCGATGCAGCCCCTCCCCACTCACACCTGACTGCTGCAGGAAGCAGGAGGCCGAAGGGGGCTGTCTGCCCCAAGTCTCTTCCTCTCCAAGTCATCCTCCAGTCTAAAGTGATCTTCCTGGAGCCCAGGTCCAATCGTGGCGCTCCTCATTCAGGAAACCCCAGGGAAGCCCTTGCCCTTTGGGATCGATGACAGAATCCCCCGGTACTCCCGCCCCTTTCCAGCCTGCTTATAGCTGACTCCCCAGCATGTACCCTTTGCTTCAGTGACACCGGCCTTCTGGCTCTCCCTCGGACAAGAGCCTTCCTCTCCCAACTACAAGAAAGTCCTCCGGCTGGGCGCCATCCCTGAAGCGCTCCCCCTCTTCTACACCGGCTCCCCTTAGCTTCCTTTAGGTCACAGTTCAAATCCTGCTTTCTGCAAGGTTTTCTCGGTGCGTCTTAATTCCCCGTTCATCATTTCCCGTTTGTCCTGGATTCCAAACTTCTAAATGTTTTAGAATTGAGCGTGCAACATGGCAAAGCCCCTCCCGGTGTGGAGTGCCCTTATCCCAGAAGGCGCCGTGCTCTGGGGACAAAGCGGAACCGAATTCGCCAGAAGAAACAAGATGTTCCCAGTCAGAGAAGCTCCGGAGATGTCCCCAGGGACCGTTTGTGTCCGACCTGGGGCAGAGCGCTGGGAGCTCCATCGGCCACAGTCACAACCACTGACCCTAACATAGTGATGCCATTTTGTTCTCCCCGAGAGCGAAGGGCAACGACCGCCCACCTGTCCCGGACTAGCTTGTTTGTATCAGGTGTTTGATGATGTCTCCCTCCATTAGGGCTGAGTACTGGGGGCAGGAGCTGGCTTCTGCCTTTGCCTCCCAGAACGCACCACAGCGCCTGCCGTGCAGCAGGTGCTTAATAAATGCTTCTGATTACTCACTGACTTCTTGGCCACCCCAGCCAGCACATGCAGTGGGAGCCGGGACTCCCGCCGTCTTCCCTTTGGGCAGTCGGCGTTCTGATTTTCCTTGCGCGGCACTTTACGTGGGGCCCCAGGCTTGCCAAGTCTCTGCTCCCCCCGGGCAGGTCTCGAGTCAGAGGTTACGTTGGTGACATGAGAATTCATCAGACGAGGCTTTCGCAGCAGCCACAGCCGCACAAACGCCAAACCATAATGTCAAAATTACCCTCTGAGCACAAACAGCCTTTCCATAATTACAGTTTCGGCCCCACCACCGTCGTTGATGGGAATTCTAGTCCGCATTTCCCCCACTCCGAATGGGATACCGGGCCTCTAAAATCCATACACGTGGGGATAGCCGAGGAGTATTTCCCATGAGCCCCGGGCTGAATTAAGGGCAACAGAGAATACAAAAGAAGCTCGTCTGCCCTCTGCCCTTAGCTAGCTTCCAATCGGGATAGGGGATGAAATATAAGCAAAAGAGTCGACTAACAGCACAGCCAGAGTGTGCTATGAAATCCTAAAACGTGTATTGTTGACTTGGAAGTAGCTCGAGATTATTTAGCCTCTGGGCAAAATTCAGTGTCCCAGGAAAGATTTCATCTCCCAAATGCTATTTTAGAAAGTGCCTTGTGGGGGCTGCTTGGGTGCCTTAGGGGGGCTGTTGAGGAGACTTTCTGTGTCTTGGGGACTGTCCCTTCTTCTCCCCTATATGGGCAGCCTCTCTCACCCCCTCCCCACCACTTCCCTAGCAAGACTAAACAGAAATCCCAGGGGATTCAAAGGAACATTCTCCAGCCCACAGCTCCCTGTGCTGGGGAAGGGGCCACCCAGTGCTCTCCTGGCTCCGAGGCACCCTCCATATCCTAAAAGCCTCAGCAGACAGCCCCTCCTTCCCTCCATGGGGCTGTTGCCAAAGGTGTATGTGGGAGGGGGCTCTGATCCCCTTAGGCTCACCTCCACAGTGTGGAGGGGATAGAATCGTGCTTTCTACAAACATGATCCCTGCAGAAGGCCCCGCTCCTCCACTGCCCCCCTTCCCGGTGCCATGAGGCTGGCTCTAGGTCACTAGGGTTTGTAGTAACCCTAGCCTAGGATAAGGGATGGGATGGAGGAGGGCGGCCACAGCTGCCATCCTCCTTCCTCCCAAAGTCTCGTGATTTGCTCTAAAATGTATCAGCCCATAAGGATCAGACTCCACAGGAGCTCTCTAACACCCCGATATCTAGTACCAACAATCCCTGGACCTATGAATGCTGCCCCCCAAACCAGGCTTAATGTGTCCATCCCCCCTTCCCTACCCATATGATCCCCACAATTCTTCCCCCACCTGTTTTTCCTCCCCCACTTCTGTTTTTCCTCCCCACAGTTATATCCAGACATGAGAGGAATCCCAAGAAACAGCTTCACAACGTCCTTCCACGACCTTCCGCAGTAGGGCTAGCCTGTTGGAGGTCCTGCCTTGGTCTCAATACTTCTGCTTTTCCATTGTCCCCATTCTACCTCTCCCTCCTGGCTGGAGGTTAAGAAGAGCTATTCTCTGATGCGCATGCTTTCCTTCTCTGTATCCTAGTTCAAGTTCTTGTTCTGAGTAAAATTCTGAGAAAACCTGGAGCATTAAAAATCAATTTATTAAAAAAAAAAATCAGCCCTCTCATTTGGCCCCTAGCAGTTACCTGAAGGCGAGAGTTGGGGGCAGCAATTCACCCTATGGGAGGCTGGGGCAGACGACTAGGCTTGGGGCAGCCTGCTTGTGTATATTCTGTGGCTGTGGTTATTTGTCTGGGGAGGTTTATCACATCATATTCAGTTTTAGGGCCAATAAAACTGAAACTGCCCTCCTCAAAAAACCCAGTACTATTTTAGAACACATAAAAGCACTCACATAGTCACTCACCATTTACATGTAGATAAATATAAGTTTGGGCTCTGATCGGGCGAGCAAATGGGAACGAAAATTTATCACCATCGCTCATTTTTAAGTATTTTTAAACTGGAAAGCCGATTAAGGTCATTTTCCCGGTTCAAGCCCCCAGACTCCAAGATCTGAACGATGAGGCAAGGTGGCTCTTTTTGATCCCAGTTGAGGTGGATCAGGGCCAAGGAACCAGAGTGGTACAAACCACTCCAAGGAAGTGTTGGCGTTTAGTTCACTTAGGAATCAGCACTAGGGATCAGATAGCAGATGATTTCAGGCCAAGAGGGGTAACAGCTAAATAGAACGTGGAGAGTCTCCTCTAGGACACGGTGCTTAAGCCACGCTGTGAGAGAAGCAAAGGATTCTGGGTGGGAAAGAATGGGCCTTCCAGTCGTGGGGGACAACACGCGCAGGAGATGCAATGCCAAGTTTGGGGGGCAGCAAGACCAGTTAAGCTGGAGTAACACAAATGAGATGTCTCCATTTTCTCCTAGGCAATAGGAAGCCCCTGGGCGGTTTGGAACAGAGTACTAAAGTTAGACTTGTGGTTTGAGCAGGTAACTGTGTGCACCTTCTCAGGCACCTAGGAAGGATGGCCATCATAGCTCAATCCCTGGCACAGTCCGGGACTTGGTCCTGGGCCCTCCCTCTTCTCTTTCTCCTCTCTCTGGGATCTCAAAGTCCTCCTTGGATTTCTTTAATTATTATCCTTATTCAGATGACACCCAGATCTCCATATCCAGTTCTCAGCTTTCTCCTAAGCTCAATTCCCCTCTCATCAACTGCCTTGGACAATAAGTGGGTATCTCACAGGCACCTTTTTTTTTTTTGAGGCAATTAGGGTTAAGTGACTTGCCCAGGATCCCACAGCCAGGAAGTGTTAAGTGTCTGAGAGCAGATCTGAACTCGGGTCCTCCTGACTTCAGGGCTGGTGCTCTACCCACTGAGCCACCTAGCTGCCCCTTATAGACATCTTAAATCTAACACATGCAAGAAGAAATTTAGAGCATCTTCCTCCTAAAACCTATTCTTCTTCCAAACTTTTCCCATTTCAGATAAAGCCCTGCCATGTTTACAAGTCATTCAGGTTATGATCTCAGTCATTCTCAACCCTTCCACTTCTCATCCCCCATATCTACTCAGCTGGAAAAGAATTGCTTTTTTTTTTCTTTTTGGCCTTTTCCCTTTTTTCCCTAATTAACATTTATTTTATTTCCTCTCCCTTCCACTTAACTTCTATTTAAAGAAAAGAAGAAACCCGAAACTCTTGCAATGAATCTCCATTGTCAAACAAAAACATGTCCACATTGTCCAGGTCTTATTCTGCATATAGAATCCCCGAATTACTGATCATTGCCTTGGTCAGATTTAAGTTTTTAGAAAGAAAACTTTAGAAAGTTTAGAAACTTTGGAGAAAGTTTAGAAAACTTTAGAAAGAAAGTTTTAGAAAGAAATCTTTTAGAAAGATTTAGAAATCTTTACAATTCTGTTTTGTTTATACAAATTGTTCTCTTGCTTCTCTGCTCACTACCTTAGATTTCTTCCTTTCAAAAGTGCTTGTTTGTGGCCCTTGACTATTTCTCGATTGTGGAGCTGTTTTTATTCTTATACATTTGAATCAATTATTATGTATTTTGGAAATGAACTTGTTACAGAGTCTATCCAATGAACTACTTCTCTTCTAACAATTGCATTGTTTTTGTCTGTGGAAAAACTGTAACTTTCATATGACTCAGTTGTCCATTTTGTTCTCTGTAATCCTTCAAACCTCCCTTCCTGAAATTATCCTCTCTCCGTAGATCTAAAAGGTAACTTCTTCCTTTTTCTGCTGCATTGTTTGTAATGTAACCTTTTACATCAAAGTCCTGTGACTGTTTGGAACTTATCTTGGTACCTGGGGTGAAGTTTTGGTCTAAATCTAAATTCCGCTTAACTTTGTCCAATTTCCCAGTGTTTTTGTTAAATAGTGGATGAACCTTTATTCCACTAGCTGGAGAATTGGCCCTAGATTAATTTGGTTTTGTTTTAATTTGTTCTATCCCAGGATGGTTGAATTAAAATAGATTTGTTTTTTTTCTTTCAATCTCTTTTTCATTATAGCTTTTTATTTACAAGACATATGCATGGGCAATTATTCAGCACTGACCCTTGCAAAACCTGTTCCAGCTTTTCCCCTCCTTCCCCCCACCCCCTCCCCGAGATGACAGAGAGACCAATACATGTTAAATATGTTAAAGTATATGTTGAATTCAATATATGTATATATGACCTACAGTTATAAAACAGATTTTATAAAATGCTTTGTGAATCATATAGCACAAGTCTGCTTATATCTGTCTCTCATCTATCTATCAGCAATCATTTTTTTTCATAGCCAACACTCAATCTCACATGTCTCTGCCTTTGTAGGTCCTTCCCCTGTGCCAAAAATGCAATTCCTTCTCACAAAACCTTATTAATTTTACTTCTTCCTTCAAGACACAATTCAGGCACTACTTTCTCCATACATCATCCTTTCTTCAGATCCCCAGCTCCTAGGGACCTCCGCCCCTCCTTCTGTCCCTCTTTGTACTTATTTGAGACAGCGAGTGAGTGCGGTGGATGGACTCTAGGACATGGAATGCTGCTTCAGATTCTCCTTTGCTGGCTGATCTGACATTCTTTGTGTCTGTTCCCTCATCTGTGAAATGGGTATAGTAAAAGCAGCTCCCTCAAAAGACACAAACCAGTTCAATCTATTGGCCTATATTGAGTAATTTACATGCAGCCACAGGGCAGCAGAAAACACATAGCACCGAGCCAGGAATCACAAAGACTCATCTTCCTGAATTCAAATCTGACTTCGGACAGTGATTAGCTGGGTGACTCTGAGCAAGTCACTTAGCCCTGTCTGTCTCAGTTTCCTCATCTGTAAGATGGAGAAGGCATTGGCAAATCACTGCAGTGTTTTTGCCAAGAAAACCCCAAATGGGATCACGGGGAGTCGGGATGAATGAAATGACTCTCCATCAACACAATCATGGCAGAAAGATCAGTCGGTGAATCCACCAGTATTAATCATCGCGGGCAAATCACTTATCGGGCCCTGGGTTTTCTCTCTTGGAAAATGTTGGACTAAATGAGTCGACTCTAAGATTGCTTCTGGCTCCGTAGCTAGGAGCTTACGAGGTCTCAGCTTGAGCAGAGCCATTCCTTCTCCCATGGTTGGGAGTGTTTCATGTGATTCATTCCCTATGAAAAGCTGAGAGCACATAAATGTGCACAGGACTCCAGCTCCTCCCGGGGATTGTTCGTGCTTTCTTGGGTTACTGATTTCCATTCCTCACAAGAAAAGTGCAAGATGGTGTCTGGGGACCCAAAAGGAGAACTTCTCAATCATCTCATCATTCCCTCCCCGCTCCAGCCCACGGACCCCACGAAGAGCTCTCGTTAAGAACGAACCCTCCTGGGCGAAGCTTATCTTGGGCCGGGGAGTCAGATTCTAGAGCTCTTGGAGGGAAAAAAAATCAGGAACCATGAAAAAACCCAAAGCCACAAATTTTTTGGCTACTTCTGCAGTTCTAAGAAACCACAGATACTGAGCGGGATTATTCGAGCCCCTGGAGAGAAGTAACACACGGTGTATGGATGCATGGATACTGTCAAGCTTTGAAAGGGGCTGGCTGGCGTGGACCTGGAACCACGGAGCCAGGATGGTGGATTGCAGGCTTTATTGGCTAGGAGGGTGATTCATGGCGATGCTGATATTTATAGCATGTTCTTGTCGACCTGGGAATTGTGGGATTATCCTAGGAGAGAGGCAGGGAAGATGCATGTCTCCACATTTCTTGGACGAGAAGCCAGATCCGCGGCCCCGGCGGAGGCGAGGGCCAGATCTCTGCTTTCCATATGCACCGCCTGCCATCGCAGCCTTCACAAAGGTGTTGCCAAGAGTCATTTCTGTCATCGTGCTCGGAGCCAGGGGCTGTCGAAAGCAGCGGCTGCTCAGTGTGAGAAAGCCGAGTCTCAGCTCGCAGATGCTCCAGCTGAGCTGGGGGTGGGTTGGGGGGCGGGGGGCTCCTGCCAGCAGCGGCGGCTCTTCGCACCAAATAAAGCTCACGTGATCTCCGCGGCCGGAGCCGGCCCCCGTCAGCCCTCATCCCGCGCTGGTTCTCGGCGCTCTCTTTTTCCCTTGCCAACATCTGGACTTTAAATACAAGAACAACAGTGAAAAACAGCCATCGGTGACATGTCAGATTGCGGCAATATGGCTGCCCGGCCGCCATCGCCCCCGCCCCCCAGGACTGTTCTTTTTGTCAGCTTTTCTAAAACAACACAGCTTAGGGAAACAATACGCAAGTTTGAAAAAGTTATCTCTGATTAGCTTAAATGTTAGGGAAGATGGGGGGGGGCTCATTTTATGGCCTAGAATGGTTAGCAAAGGGGCGAAGAGAAGCTGGACCACACCGGGTAAAGCTGGGGGAGCGCCGTGGGGGAGGGGGTTTGGGGGTGGGAGGGATCCTGGATCTTAGTGAGGGCTGGGCCAGAAGAGGACCAATCTGGGCTTCGATTAGAACAGGGAAGAACGGGACACAAAGGGCCGGCTCCTGTCACTTTTATTAAAATTATATCTGATTCTTCTCTCCACCCGACGCCCGATCACACGCCAAGTCCCGATCTAGTCAACGTCTGCAAAGTCTCAGCCCCGCGTCTCCTCTGGGAGTTGGGGGCTCCGCTTTAGCGTGTTCACACACGGGCCAAATAACCCCCGAGGGGCTTTGCAACACCGGCATTTTGTGATTCCGTGACACTACAGGAAGAGGGCGCTGAGGAGAAAAGACAAAAGTCTGGAGGACGTGAGTTCAAATCCCGCCTCGGGACACTTAATGCCTCCTAGCTGTGTGACCCTGGGCAGGTCACTGAACCCAATTGCCCAACCATGAAAAATAGAAATCCAAGAAGAGCCCAAGTCCTTGCCTGGATCAAGGAGAGGTGGCCTGGGGGCTGAGAGGAGAGAGCAGCCGACAGGCAGTCTTTAGGTAATGCCGGGAAGGAGCCTGCCCCACAAGCCCCGGGGCGTTCTCTCCCACGTCGGGAGGGCAGTCCCCAAGAACCCCTTCCTAGCTCTCGGGAGAACAAGAGGTGAGGGGAACTGGCTCAGAAATGGGGCCTGAGACCGTTTTCTCTCGTTTTTCTCAGAAGCTCCGTCCCAATGAACCATTTGACATAGCTCGGAGGCTTCGTTGAGAAGGTGCAAACTTGTTTTAGACCTTTGGGCTCAGGCCAGAAGAAGGGGATCACACTTATCACCCCGAGTCCTCCCAGCCGGATACTAGTAGTGATCATAACAGCCAGCACTGACAAAGTGCTGGGAGGGTCGCAGACCACTTTTCCGGCGTCTTCCAAGAGTCGAGGGGAAGCTGGAGGTCATGGGTCACTCCCTGCAGAAGGGAGCTGGCTCTCTGTCCCTTCCCTGCATCCCGAGCTCTGAGCAAATAATAAGGACCTGCCGACTGACTCCTTGCTCAGAAACCTTAAGTGGGCCCCTCCTTCCCACGTTCGGTTCCCAGCCTGCTTCCTGGTGTTCACAGGATGCCCCGATTTGTCCTCACGCGGCTCCCCGGCCACGTCTGCCTTCTGTGGGATCCCCCAAGCCTGGCAGACAGTGCTCCCCCAACCCACCCCGTGTCCTCTGACCTCTGGCCTCTGCTCAATTGGCTCATTTCCCCACTCCTGAAACGCCCTCTCCCCTTCTCCTTCCGAATTCCCATTTCGCCGTCAAAACCCAACTTTAAAAAACTCCACCGGGAAGTCAGTCGGAATTACATGCTGGACGGAGGGCTGGGTTTAGAGTCAGGAAGCCCTGAGTTGAGATCCCCTCTGTACATTTACCAGGCTGTGGATTTGGGCAATTCATAGAACGTCCCCGTACCTCGGTTTCCTTAATTGTAAAATGAGAAAGTTGGACTCTGGTCTCCCAAATCCCTTCCAACTCCGTGGCTCTGGCCGGAGAGCGCTCCCCATCTCCCCTTCCTCCCACATTGTTTAGTATGTTCCCTTTCAGACCAGCAAGGTAGCACCCAGTCCTGGGCCCTTCTTTAATGTGTCTGGTACAGTTAAGAGGACTGGCGTTCAGACGCCCCACTTTGGGCTTCTGAAATCTGGGCCAGCACTTTATGGAGCGCTCCTAGTTCTCAGGCTCCAGATCAAAGCTCAGTCCACAGTAAACAATAAGTGCTCCACACTGGGCGGCCTTCCTGGGTCTTTGCCATTAGCATTTAGAATTGATCATCATATAGTCTTGTTGTTGAAGTATAGAATGATCTCCTGGCCCTGCTCATTTCCCTCAGCATCAGTTCCCATCAGTCTCTCCAGGCCTTTCTGAAATCATCCTGCTGGTCATTTCTTACCGACCAATAATATTCCATAATATTCATATACCACAGTTTATTCAGCCATTCCCCCGCTGATGGGCGTCCGCTCCGTTTCCAGTTTCTGGCCACTACAAAGAGGGCTCCACAACCATTCATGCACATGCAGGTCCCTGGGAAAGGCTTCTTTTTGTTTTTCCAATTTAATTCAATGAATTTTATTAAGCACCTACTATGTGCCAGGCACCATGCTAGGTACTGGGGATGGAAAAGATAAATATGAGATTATCTTTCCACTTAAAAAAGCAAACATTCTCTGTGGGGGATGTTACGTGTATATAACAGTATAATGCAAGAGAAATTTCACTGGGAAAGTTTCATAGACAAGCTATCATTGAACTAAGTCATGAAGGAAGACGAGGATTGTATTCTAAGAACCATGACCAAAAGGAGGCTGCGGGCCGCTGGGACCGGAGGGTGTTGGGCCCAGGGATCTATCGGCTCCAAGGCTCTGACTCATGGGAAAAGTCCCAAACCTGCCGAGCCCGGGGGCGCTTTGAGGGCCGAGTTATGGGGATGATTGCAGACCTTGGCACCCCCAGGCCAAGCCCGTGTGGAGCCCTTAATCCGATCCCCAGATCAGCCCCTCTTAGTCATCCCGGCCAAAAGCACACGGTCCCTGTCGATGCAAAGGTTTTTCCAGTTGGAATTTCCAAGATAATTGTCTCAATCCTGCCCCTTTGGCTCAGGAAGCGCCCGGTGGGTCTGGCAAGCCTCAACTTGATTAGCTCGTTACTGCAGAGCCGGCTTTGACCTTCCAACTGAACTGCCGCCATCACTTCTGAAAGAGAACATGGAAAATCGGCCCCCGGCCCCCTCCCCGGGACCCCAGATCCCCGCTCCCGGTGGCTCGGTCACAAGTGCCCGGCCTGCCTGCGGCCTTCAGTGCCGTCTCCCTCTCCCTGCACGGCGTCTCCCACTTCCCTTGCCCGACTGCTCTCCTTCCCTTCCTTCCTTCTCCCGCTCTTGGCTAGCTCTTCATCCCCCCACAAAGGCCTCCCGGGACACTCCTCTGGAGGCTTCTTGCCTCCTCCCCGCTGGGGATCTCATCCACTCAGTCCTCAGTCAATCCCGCGGCACCGATTCGGGCCAAGCCCCCAAATGAGCCTCCCGTGGGGGCAGGAAGGCCGGCGTGGCTGTGTCGGGGGGAGCCCCACGTGTGGGAGCGAGAGGGGGGCCCCGGGAGACAGCCTGCAACGTCACACAGTTTCTGAGGTTCTCGAGGTCATCGGTGCCCTTGGAGGGGAATAGAGCAGACGTGCTCAGTCCTGCATCTGTATGGAGACGATTCCCTGTCCAGGGCAGAGTCCTGTGGTGGAGAAGGTGTTTAATAAATGTTTATTGAGTTTAATTTAATGGAAGATGAGCTATATGGGAGCTAAGGGGCAACATGGGGCCAAATGTTTGACAACCAGCTTTCCGGCAGAGAAAAAAAAACACTTTTCCATTTAGTCATGAACATTTCCTGCATCCCTTCTGCAAGTCTAGCCAATCACCGAATTGACCATTCCCAGTCTCATAGGTAGCAGTCTTCTTTTTTCATGGTGTGCGTGTCCAGTCTGAAAATTTAGCCACAGGCTTCCTCGGCTGGGTTGAGCTGGTGCCGGCATAGTCTGGACCTGAGGGATATTCTCCAGGTATGGAGCGGCTCTCCAGGCTCAGATCCCCCCTTCCCACTGAGACACGGGGAGAGGGGAGAGCGGACTGTCACTGGAGCATCGGCTTGTTGGGGGAGGCGGTGTCCAGGCCATAAACCTCGGGCCTGTCAGCCACAGCTTCTAGGAATTGTCCAGTGAGGAAAGGGAGGCTCCGTCCGAGTGAGCGGGACGTCTGAACCGGTTACCTCTGCCTGGTGTGAGCACTCCTGGGCTAGGAGAGGGCCAAGGCGTCCGGGGCTGCTCCGGAGCCCCCCAGCCCCAAAGGTTGTGCTGATGGGCCCATGGACCTGCTGAGGAACAGAGTCCCAAAGTCCCAGGGACCCAGAGACCCAGAGGCCCAGAGTCCCAGGGACCCAGAGACCCAGAGGCCCAGGGACCTGCGGCAATGTCCATATTGCGTATATGTGAGAGCTATTCGTTAAATACATATCTTTTTTAAAACTTATTTTTGCCTTTAGACCCCTTTAGCACAGATCCTGGCACAGAATAAGCACCTAATTCATGCTGTTCCATTCAGTTGTCGGTTCTTAGCTGGCAGAGGCCATCTGGGCCAACCTCTCCGTTTTAAGGTCACAAAGATCACTGGTCCCACATCACCTAGTGATGAGGGTCTGAGGCAAAAGTTGGGAGCCACGAGGTCTTCTTGGCTTCCAGGCCAGCTCTCTAGCCACCTCACCCACTGGGATCTCACCGCTGACGGAAGGCGGCAGGAGGGAAAGAGGCAGCCTGGGAGGCAGGGAGGACAGAAAAGGACGGGACGAATGGAACAGAAATTCCAAATAGTGGCTTCCAAAAGGAAAGCTAAAAATAGGGTCGCCGGCCAAGCCAGCCACTCTCCAACCCATAATGGAAGCCCAGGTTTGTTTATATTTTAAAAGATATCATTTTGCGGATATAAAAACCGGGGAGCAAAACGCACGGATCTTTTAGTTTCATCAACTCGGTGAAATAGCTCGAAAATCATGGGTTGTGTTGATTAGCCGACTTTGGAAAGATTAATGGGAATGACTCCTTGTTTACAGAAAGAGTTTCTATCTGCAGACTACAATGAATGCTCCATAATTGACTGCAGCGTTCCGACCACAAAACTATAAAATGTATATATTGAACGCTCTAATTCCCAGCTGAGGGATTTACAAATATAAATGAAGAGTCATAAAAAAGCCATCTAGTTTTCTTCGTGCGAAGCAAACCTTTTTTGTGAACACACACACACAAAGCCTGTGGCCACGGAAAGTTAAGAGAGGAGGAGGGAAATTACCTTGATTCTAAATAAAAGCCAAGGAGAATCCTGGAGGATGCAAGTAAAATTCCATTCACCCTAAGGGGGGATCCGTGGGCCTTCTCTATGACCAATTGGATTTCACGCATAAAAGCACAAAATTTAGCATGGGCCAATGCAGCGCCTACAGGAGAGAGGAGGGTCAGAGGCGCCGAGCCCGCAGATCGTCACCGCCCGGGAGTCGCGTTTCTCTCGAAGCCGCCTTCTCTTTTATAGACACTTTTTATTGTCATTAGTCAAGCCTAGGAGTAGGGTCAAAAGTTGCCCGGTGTCGGAGGGAGCTCGAGCCTTAGGCCACGGGCGGAGCGTCGGGTTTGGAGCTGGAGCATCTTGTTCCAAACCCGACTCGGCCACTTGCCACCTGTGTGTCCAGGCTAAGCCACTCAGCCTTTCTGGGTTTCCTCGATGCCCCCAAGCTCCTGCCCTAACTGATGAGCCTGAACTTTAACTTCCGAAGCTGGAGCCATCCATAATGGCCGGGCTCACAGTCCCGCCAGTGGAGAGGGGCCTGCAATTTGTCAGAAAAGGAACCGGAAGCTCTCCCCTCTCCCCCAAAAAAACCAAGTAACTTGCCCGAGGTCTCACAGATAATAAAAGACAAATTTGGTTTTTCTGGCTCCAGATTCTGTGACTTAGAAAAAGGACCCACTACGGTCACAGAAGGAAGAAGCTCTCTGGGCTCGAGGACCAGGCAAGTGGATCACAGGTGGAGAAGTTCTGGTCACAGAAGAGTCCCTTAAACTCTTCAGATTATTCATCTGCAAAATGGGTATATTACCTCAAAATGGGTGGGGTGGAGGAAAGTTTATGGTAAACCTTCGACATGCTAACATGGGAGCTGTGAGGAGCACTTATTAATCACCTACTGCATGCCAGACACTTGCTAAGTGCTTTACAAATAATCTTATTCGGTCCTCATGACCTGGGGAGGTAGACACTGTTGGGATCCCATTATGTAACTGAGGGCCACTAAGGGGAAGCGATTTTCCCGAGTCATCCTGTCTGAGGCTGCATTTGAACTCGGTCTTCCTGACTCCTGGTGCGGTGGCTAGAGCCCCAGGCTTGCTGACAGGTCTCATCTTTGTGAGTTCAAATCCGGCCTCAGACACTTCCTGTGTGTGAGACCCTGTTTGCCTCCATCTCCTTATCTGCAAAATGAGAAAGAAATGGCCAACCCGTCCAGTATCTCTGCCAAGAAAACCCAGAACAGGGTCACGGAAAGTCAGATGTGACTGAACAACAACAGCAAACTTCCAGCTCCAGGCCCAGCTCCCTACCCACCGGACAACTCTGCTACCTGGCTGGCTAGCTGGCACTCAGGAGGCTTAGGGGACAAGGAGGCAGAGGAAAGAAATCTCCCCGTCTTCCTGGCTTGGAGAAGCTGTCACCTCTCAGGGAGAGTCAGTTTATCCTGCTTCCCCCCCAGAGGCCAGTACTGGGGGGTCCAATGGACAGAGCCGGAGTCACTGGTAATAGAGAAGACACGTGCATTGGTCCCCCCTTAGGGTAAGTGGAGTTTTATTTGTATCTTACAGGATTCTCCTTGGCTTTTGTTAAGAATCAAGGTAAATTTTCCTCTATTAACTCTTTTGTGGCTGTGGGTGTGTGTGTGTGTGAGAGAGAGTGTGAGTATGTATGTGTGAGAGTGTGTGTATGTGTGTGAGTGTGAGTGTATGTGTGTGTGAGTATGAGTGAGAGTGTGTGAGTGTGTGTATGTGTGTAAGTGTGTGTGAGAGTGTGTGTGAATGTGTGTGTGAGCAAGTATGTGAGTGTGTGTGTGAGTGTGTGTGTGAGAGTGTGTGAGTGTGTGTGTGAGTGTGAGTGTGAGCGAGTATGTGAGTGTGTGTGAGTGTGAGTGTGAGTGTGTATACAAAGAGAATGAAGAGAAATGCACGACTTCTTTATAACTCTTCACTGATGTTTTGCTGCCTGATCTTGAGCGAGTCATTAACCTTTAACTGGCAGAGTTGTCAATGAGGTGCCTGGGGAGAGGCCATTTCCTGATGGAACTTTCCGATGAGTAGTTGCCATAGAAACAAAGGCAGACCCCAGCCTCCCGACTGACCCCTTCCTTGGGGGGGGGGGCTTCTTTCCACTATAAAAGGGGAGTGATTGTTCCTTGACGGCGCCTTCATCCGGGTTCCCACGGGGACTACATGTGCAGCTTCTCCTTGGATCTAATCACCAGCTTCTCCTGGACAGGGTGGAGGAGCAAGGGCCTGACGATCTTCCCATTCCCGGAGGGTTGTAAAGTCAGCAGAAGTGGGCCAGGGCCCGGCACCAAGAAGAGGCTGGGGAGCCTCGGGCTGCGTTGGCAGGGCCGTAGCTTCGCGGGAAAGGGAGGACGGAGAACGCGGCCGGCGCTTCTGGGGACGTTTGGGGTTCCGAAGGAGCACCGAGAGTGGAGTCCTGGAGGCCGAGCAGAAGGGCCCCTCCTTGAGGGGTTCCAGTCACAAGTAGAAAGATACGTCACCGGCGGAGGCTCCTCCTCCTCAGGCCTCCAAGCGTTGTCCGGAGGGCGACTTGTTTTCGTGGCCCCAGAAGACAGACAGAGTGGACCCTGGAGAGAGAGCTGGGAAGAGCCGAGTGCGAATCTTGACTCAGTCCCGTCCTCCTGATCCAGTCATCACTGATTAAACCGATCTCCTCTTGCAAGATTATTATAGGGCGAAGGCTCTTGTAAATGCAACTTGATGTTATAACCATCGATTCTCTTTTCTTATCTCAATAATTATAATTATGTTATTATGTCATGTTATGTTAATAATAATAATAATAACAACCACCTGGAAGGCAGGTTGTGCACGTCCCAATAATCCCCACTCCACGGAGTGATTCGTTCACGATTACCCAAGCAGTGAAGGAGAAAGCAGGGACTGGATCGGAGATCTTTCCACTCTCAGAGCAATAACTAGCACGGGGTGAATGGGGCATGGCCCCAGGGCCCCAGTCCCGGGGATCGAGGGGCAAGAGTCCTCTCTGGGCGAGGTGCTTCCTCGGGACAATAATTTCTATCCCTCCCCGTTTCCCTGCGGTCCCCTGCTACCCCGCATCACCCCGGGTCCTATACCGCACTGACAAGCAGCACAATGCAACGGCCTCCAGTTCGAATCCCTGATCTTTCACTTCTTACTTCTATAACCTTAGGTAAGCCTCTGCAGGCTCTACCTCAGTTTTCCCATCTTTAAAATGGGGAGATTGAATTAGATGACCTTTAAGATTACTTTTGTGGATGGCAAGAATTAGAAACTGAGTGGATGCCGATCAGTTGGGGAATGGCTGAATAAGTTATGGGATATTAAAGGAATGGGATATGGTTATTCTATAAAAAATGATGAGCAGGCCGATTGTAGAAAGGCCTGGAGAGACATGAACTGATGCTGAGCGAATTGAGCAGAACCAGGAGATGATTGTACATGACAACAAGAAGAGTGTGTGGTGATCAACTGTGAAGGCCCCAGTTCTCTGTAATTTAGTGATCAAAGGCAATCCCAGTCATTTGGAATGAAAATGCCGGCCGCACCCAGAAAGAAAACTACATAGACTGGCTACGGATCGGTGCGCACTCCTTTCACTTTGCTTCCTATCTCTTGGTTTTTCCCCTTTATTCAAATTTTTCTCTCCTTACATGACTCATAGGGAGATATATTAAGAATGAATATACATGTATAACCCAGAAAAGAAAAAAAAATTTTACTTGTAACTAAGAAAAATAAAAATAGCAAATGAATGAATAGATAGATAAATGAATAAACAAATAAATAGATAAATAACTTCATAACACTATAACTATGGTGATCCTGCCCTGACAGATGTGCTCATAGGTGGACTATCCTCTTCCCTGCCATCTTCCATTTTCCATTGGTTCTGGTCCCAGTGAGAATTTTCATTCCAGCAACTTTTGATCCAATATTCTTCCATGCTGTAACTGCTGCCCACACAGCCTCAACAATGGAGGCTTCACAGTGACACCCCCAGAAGCCTCCTTCTCTGTGCCTTAGAAAGTGTTTTACTCCCTTGGTTTGTTTGACACTTCACAAGGGGATACTCGCCCGGATCGATTCTCACTTCAAACCAAGACCAGTCACTTCCATGTAGGAAGCTACCTCCGACCCAGGCTACAATCCTCTTGTTTCACACAGACCAGGATTTGTGGGTTACGACTTCAAAAGTCGCTTTTACAAAATATCCTTGGTCCAAGTGCAATCCTCGTTTTTCACGAAGACATTTCTCATTAAAGCCATCTGGGGCGGCCGCCTCCGGCTCCCACACCCCACGTTCACTTTCAGCAACAGGTAAGTAAAGGCTGTACGATGGCAAATGCAAGTTCCCTGACGTGAGGACAGACCACAGCCATAGAACTTGGTAAACCAGACGGGTCATCACTTAGCACCAGTGAAGGTGATTGTTACCAGGTGGTTTTACGAGTATCTGAACATAAACGCGCATAAGAAATGAAGCCAGGGAACTTCCTGGACTCGTCAGCCAATCAGCAAGCATTTATTAAAGGCTTCCAACTTCCAGACGTGAGGTTACAAAGAAAAAGCAAAACTAGTCCCGGCCCTCACGGAGCTTGCATTCTAAAACGCCTCATTGGCTTGACTCTTGGACACCCAGCTTGGCTACATCCAGGCGTAATTGGAGACATCGCTATAATATTAATAAATTGTGACGGGAAGGCATTAAAGAAAATTGTAAGAGCAACGGTAAAGATTCAGAAGGGACCGACGTGTCCGCCGTCTTTGACTCCGAAGTTACATAGAACTCCGAGAGGTCAAAGACAAACTGAATTCTGAAGGCGTTCAAAGCGGCACTTGTGGATCGGCAAGGTGATGGAAGCCCCCTCTTGGAGAATGGCTGGACTAATTGTGTCTCACAAAAGGAATAAGAAATTATGAATATGCAAGATCAGGGAAATGTGAGAAAACCTCTGTGAATGGAACCATTAGAAGAAACAATAAAAGAAAATACCCAACGATTCCAATGGGGGACATGAAATAGAGCCTCGGGAAATCATGCGCCTGGCTGGCATCCAATGGTCAGAGTCCCCAAACTCAGAGGCTCCCCCCGCAGGCTGGGCACCAGGTGATGAATTCTTCACCTGGGCAGCCCTCCAACCATTCCCAGAGATGGGGGAGTGAAGAGCGCCTGGTTGCACATATTGAAGGAGCTTCCGCAGCCCACCTCATGGCATCTAGAGTTGGGTGGAGCAACCTTTGCAGGTAAGGAAGCTGAAGTCGCAGCCCCCGGTCCCAGAGCTGGTCAGTGGCAGAGCCAAGAGCTGACCTCTGACCTTGTGATTCCAGACCAAGTGGTCTTTCCACTACAGCCCACCTCTTCTGATCCTTGAACTGCCCCGGGAGGGAGATGGCAGAATCGTCCCTACCAGACTGTGTGAAAGGCAGCTTTGCCCCGGGGCTCTCCCATCTGCCCTTTCAGCACCAGGGCAGTATAAAGGCCTGGGCTGGGTGGGTACTTAGGAAATCTGGTACTTATGAGACTCGGGGAGGCAGCTTCCCCTCCTTCTTTCCTTAAATGACGGGTTCGGGGAGACGGCTGCCAGAGTCCCTCGCGGTTTTAATGCGAGGCTCTTTCCACAGCATCAGATACCCATTTTCTTCCTTCAGATTCAATTCATCAAGCAGGCCTGAAGCTCTTCTTTTTAACAATCAGCCAAGAGAAGCCACATGATGTCCCCAAACTCGCAGCTGTCTCTGGAAGAGACATTCTAACTCCAGCGTCGGCCGTATCCCTTTTCATTTTGAGAATGTGCACCTCCGAAAATAACTCGTCCTTCTGTTTATATTAAATCCACAGATGAAATATGAACGGAAGTAAGGCATGTGGAATCCCAGGTCAGGGATGCTGATTAGAAAAACAAAATCCTTGGCTATGTTTACATCGATGGCAAGCCCTCCGGGGCAGGGATATTATTCTTTCTCCAGCCCTGCTGGCCATCCATCCAGCACTGTGTACACTTGCGGCACAACAGAATGAAAAATAATAATTAATACATCATGTCTGCCCCTAATCCCAGAGACCTATCATTATTGGATTCTTTCATTTTACTGAGCGATTTTTTTTGCTTTTCCAAAAGGCAAATTGCAATTGACCATATGTATTCCCAGATCTCTTCTCTCATGTCCCCGTCTCTGCTAAACCCCCTTGCCTTCCTTTCGCAGAAATATCTGCTCCGGGGCTCCTAGCGAGGCAAGGACTTCAAAGGCTTCAGCCCGGAGAAGTGTTGAAACGTTTGGGGTGCTGGCCAAGTTCTTTAACCTTGAAAGGATGGAACTTGAGCACTTCAGATGGCTCCAAGAGAGAAGAAAACCAAGATTGGTGGAAGCAGGGGGAAGGGAGCCTAATGATAAACCTTCAGCTGCCATCATGAAACAAAGGAAAGACACGGGAAAAGATGGCGTCTTTCTTGCTGGGGATTTGGGTTCAATTTCTTGTCCACAGAAGGCCCTCGAGAAGCATCTCGGAGGAGCTGGGCTTGGACTCGAAAGGCCAAGGGTTCCCAGCCCACCTGAGGCACTTTCTGGTTCTGTGACTCTAGTCAAAGCCCCAGCGCCTGGGAGCACTTCAGTGGGGATGAGAGTGTCCACACCAGCTATCTTGCAAGGGGGCTGTGAGTCACCAAGGCTCTAACATGGGTAAAATGCTGGAAGCAATACGGATCCAAACCTGGACGCGCTAGGGATGGCAGCTGTCATTGCTGAATGGAGGACCCCGGCCAGGCTATTCAGTCCAGAGGTGTTTCTTTGGTGTCGCCCATGGGAGTCTTGCTCTGAGGGTCTGTACTTGGAAGGCTCACAGAGTGCATCTAGACCCGAGCTGTGCTTTGGAAACCCCAGGCCTTTGAGCAAACATCTCTCCTAGGGGCTCTGTTAGGGCAAAACTGTCTCGTAAAAAAGAAAGCATTTTCATTTCTGCTACAGCAAACATTGAGAGGTGGACCCCGTGGAAACAAAACCCCTTTGTTGGGCTTTGGGGGGAGTCTCTTGAATCATTTTTAAGAGTCTCAGAGGGTCCCGAGACCAAACAATTTGAGAACAGCTGAATTCTAATCTAATCTCCTTTTATAGAGGAGTAAAATGGGAAGGCAAGTGCCCAGAGGCTCACGGGGAATAAGTAGCAGGGTGAGAACTCAAGGCCAGTTTCCTTTTTTTGTTTGTTTGTTTGTTTTAATGCAAAAACCAGATGATCATCCTTCCACTCTAACCCTCAGTTTCATTATCATCTCTGCCCTGAAGAAGCTTAAAATGGACCAGACCCAAGTGATAGAAAGAAGAATGTGACAGGAGCAGGAACATTATGGAGCAAGGTCTAGAGTCTGGGTACAAAGGTTGGCTCTGCCCTAACTCTCTGACTCACCCCAGGCAAACGGCTTTCCCTGTCTCAGCTCCTCCACAAAATGAGTTCCTCGGGCTACCTAATTCCTGAGCTCCCTGCCGTTCTTCCATCTAGATCCCCTGTTCTTCAGAAGCTATCTCAGAGGTGAGATGTTCAGAGGAGGAACCCCCCAGCTGGGGAACCCCAAAGAAGGGCTCGTGGGCAAGATGGCGGCTGGGACATGCCTTGGAAGAAGAAGCCTTTCCAATCATTCTCTCGCTAGGCTTTTACTTGCCAGGTACTGGCAGATCCAACTATGGACAGTGTGGGGAAAGGAAGAGGAGGAAGGCAGCAAAAATAACAATTATTAGCCGTAGTTTAAAAAAAATCCTTAGAAAATGGAAAATTTGCACTTTTTTCTCATTATAAGAGAGATAATTCAATTTTTATATTTGAAACTTAAGCACATAATAAATGTCTATTGACTGGCAGATAAAATACAATTTAATTCCACTAATATTTATTAAGTGCCCACGACTAACAGGAACTACCTGGGTCCTGAGGGTTCAAAAGCAATCTCTCTCTTCCCTGCCATAGAAGAGCTTCCTAAGGCATTGTTTGGGGACGTGGTTGTTTTCGCAGCTTTGACCTCTGGACCCCTCCCCAAATCATGATTTTAAATATATAGAGAATTATGAAGAAAACACAGCAGTGTCAAAACCATTGTTTTCTGTTTGCTTTTGCTTTTGCAATTCACAGATTTCATCACGCTGAGGGTCTCTGTGCCCAGAGCTGTATAAAATAATTTCAGGGGGCGTGTGTGTGTGTGTGTGTGTGTGTGTGTGTGTGTGTGTGTGTGTTGGGCAGGGATCAAGAAAGGCCTTTTAGAGGAGAGGGGACCTCATCTGTGTTTCAAAGGAGGCCAGGAGCCATCTTGGGAAGCCTACAATTACATGTAGATTTGGAAGCCCCGGCGCACATCTCTCCTAGGCTAAAACAGAAGGCGAGACAATGAGGCCGAGCAGGTGTCGGTCTGGTCCCCACGCCAGCCTGGAGGGAGGCCACTCTGGGCTTCCCTGCCTCTGAGAGGAGGGTCCTCGGCCCCCTCCACCACGAGACCTGCACAATGGCAAGCGCGGCGTTCGAGGGTCTTCAAGTGCACTTCAGTCCTTTCAGAGCCGGTGAAATTATGCCTTCTGGAGTCTGCGAGGGAGAAGAGGAAGGGGGAGGCCGGCAAGCTGGAAAGCGCCTCCGTCGACAGAGGTCGGAGCTCGGTCCCTGGTCCCTTTTTGCCGGCTTCCTTGAAAGAAACCTTGGGTCAGGGAAGCCCCTCGCCACCCACCGCTCTGGGCCGGCCGGGGGTTCCAGCGCAAATCTTCCTGGTTAATTGGGGCGTAGGAGCGCGGGGCGGCCCAGATGTCAGATGTCAGGCTCTAGCTGATGGAGAGGTCCCTGCCTCGGGCTGTTTATGTATGACCTACCAGGATTTCCTGCTCCATCATGAAATAATTAGGGGGCCCCCATGGCAGGGGAATAATGTTGCAAGTAAGCTGTAACAGCATCACATTAAAAACAAAAATGAAAGGCCGCCCTCCTCCACTGGGAATGGGCTCCAGCTTTCCGGGTCTCTGTCCCGGGCCTTCTTTTGATGGAAAAGCCTCCTTCCACGGGCACTCTGCTCCGCTGGGGTGGGAGGCTCCCAAGACAGTGGGAAAGCTTTTTTTGGCCTTTCTGCTGGGCCGGCACCGGAGAAAATCGAGGCTTAAACAAACAGGAAAAAAGGTCTTTGGCTTTGTTTAGCTTTCTAAATAAGATTTGCCTTTTGCCTCATGAAGCAACAAATTCTATGGATTTTAGGTAATTTAAGTTAGGCCACACGAAACCTCAGTGCAATCTGCTTTCTCTTCGGGGCCATTTTTAAAAGGCGGTTTCTTTCTCTCTAAACAAGGAATGAGACTCCCACTTACTGGCTCCGGGCTCGCAGGGAGCCAGGGAAGAGGGATGGCTCTCGTCCCGGACGTCGGGGCGTTTGGCCACCGAGGGATGGTCAGAGAGAAAGGGCCAACTGAATTCCCCTCTTAGCCACCCAGTCTTTCCACGCTGGCTGGTGGAGAACGGGTGGGTCCGCATTTGCTGCGACTGACAAATCCATTTGTCTCGCCGTCGTTGCCGCTGTTCCTGCGGTTTGGGGACCAGAGATTTCCTCAGCAGGGGGACCTCCCGGCACAGACGGACAGCTCCCTGCGAGATGAGGGGACGGAGTGAGAGGGTGACAGAGACCTCTGTAAGCCGGTCTCAGGGCAGTCGCTCCCTGATTCGCCCCAAGCCTCCTACCCATCTGGAAGTGAAATGGGCCAGGATTTTAGGCCCAAGAGGGTCCAGGGGAGAGGGTGAGCGGGGGAAGCCCCAGGCTCAGGGCACGGGTTGGTTTCTTATTGACCTAAAAGGTGGGGAGTGCGGCTGAGAAGCAGAGAAGCAATGGGAACGAGCCATTAAGTGCTTCCGGGACAAGAGCTGCTGGGCAGGGGCCGGGAGCCGTTCATCACCAAGGACCTCAATTCTAGAGGTGGAGCCATCTCTGTACAGGAGCTGCTCCCAAACAGCTGCTCGGGACATGAGGACACAGGGGATCCTCTCCTCCTGCTTCCTCTATGGGGAGAGGAACACGGGATTTGGAGCCAGAAAGAGCTGAGTTCCAATCCTGGTGAGCTCGGCCCCTGGCCAAGTCACCCCTGAAATGAGGAAGCTAGCCCGGATAATCTCTGGCTCTCTGGATTATAAATCTGTGATTCTCTGGGAGAGTTGTCCCCTGGACAACCATAAGAGGCTCCAAGCGGGTCTCCTTGCTTCCAGGCTCTCCCAGACCTCCCAAGCCATTCTCCATACACCCGCCAAATCTTCCCAAGGCACAAGTCTGTCTTTGTCACCCTCTTGCTCACAGATTTTCCCCATTGTTTTGTGGATGACGCCAGACGCCTCAGTCTATTAAAAGGCCTCTCTTTTCTGGTTCCCACCAGGCTCAGCTTCCCATCAGTTCTTCCTTTACACTCGAGGAGCTTCCAGCCTAACAGAACCAAGAGCCTCCTCCCAAATCAGACCTTCTATTTTTGTGCCTCCCCTCCTCCTCTGCAAAGTCCTACTTCCTCCAAGGCTCAGCCCAGGGCCACCTTTCCTGTGGAGCTTCCCTTTGACTCTCCCAGACTTCACCGAGGGCCTTGCCTTTAGAAGGCACAAAGACTGTTGGGAACAATCCTACCTGAAGACCAGAAGCTCTGGCTTTCTGTCAGAGTGGGAGAGCAGCGCCTTTGGACTTAGAAGATTAGTCCTGAATTGCCCGAAGCCACAGAGAGTAAAGTCCCCACTTGTGGAGACAGAATTTGAACCCGCTTCCTCCCGGCCCTTAGGCCCAAACCTTCTCTTGGGAAGCAGAAAACAATAGAATGCTCTTTGGCCATCCGCTTCCACAGGGTGCAGGGGCCCAAAGAGCAGAATCTCTGAAGACCATAAATATTTATGCTTCGTAATTGCAGCAATGAGGGAATAGTCAATTCCCATTTTCTCCCTGGCCCCTCTGCAGTCTCTGCTCACGTGGGAGCTCAGCACGGCCCATGTTCTTGGAGAACTTGCAGCTCTGGCCCTGAATTCTGCCGATTCCTTCGTTTGGGACTAACTCAGTCGCTTTTCCCAAGCCATAGACCCGCCGACAAGTGCTAGAGCTTTGGAGGGATCGAACCTCAGCCAGAATGAAACCTGTAAGAAAAAAAACAAGCAGGGTGCCGACTCCGAGACTCGTTCGCCTCGAACTTGGTTCCTAGCGGAGGAAGAAAAGAGCCTGGGGTTTTAAACCTTTTTTCCCCCTTTTCTACAATTCCTATCAAAACAAAGCATCTGCAGATGCTGGAAGCAGGCAAAGGCCTTCCCAATACAGCGGAGAATGACAAATAGACAGATGGTCAAGGGGATACGGCCCACAACCCCAGGAGAGCTAAGGACACTCGAACATGAGGTGCCGAGCTCCTGGTGCAGCCTAAACTTCTCTCCTGAGGCGGAGAGTCACTGAGGGACACAACTCCAAAGTTGGAAAGGGTCCGGCTCATCAACATCCAGATCAAGAACGCTTTCTGCTGCATCCCTGAGAAGGGATCGTTCAATTAGCCGATCAACATTTATTAAACACTTATTGTGTGCTGGACACCGTGCAAAAAGAGGCAAAAGACAATGTCTGTTCTCTAGGAGCATCAACACATACACACAACCACATAGATAGACAGGAAGACAAATAGATAGATGGAGAGAAAGATGGATAGATAGAGACATGGATAGAGAGAAAGAAACAGGCAGATAAATAGATGACAGATAGATGGATAGAGAGAAAGAGAATAGAGAGAAAGATGGAAAGACAGACAGATGAATAGATAAGAGAGATGGATAGAGAGAAAGATGGATAGACAGATAGACAGATAGGTAGATAGACACATAGATGGATAGAGAAAAAGATGGATAAATAGACAGATAGAGAGAAAGCTAGGGAAATAGATGGATAGATAGATAGATGGACAAATGGACAGACAGAGAGACAGACACATGGATGGATAGACAGACAGATGGATGGGTAGATAGAAAGATAGACAGACAGACAGATAGATAGATAGGAGATAATAATACACCTCAGCTTGAAAACCTCGAGGGAGGGGGACCCAGATTATTCATTGAATCATTTGGTATCCAAATCAAAAAGGAGCTCAGAGCTCATCTGACCCAATTTGTACTTGGACAAGAATTGTTACTGCAATAGCCACCCAGTCTTTGGTGGAAAATTTGGAGAAAGACATCAAGGGAGGAGGGAGGCATCCATCTTCTCTTCAGGGAGCCAATGCATTCCCCTTGGGGGGGAGCACTCATTGTTGGGAAGCTTTTCAGCATCAATCCATCAACAAGCATTTAGGAAGCATCTAGTAGATATTGGATCCCGCACCGGGCAGCTAGTGAGCATAGTAGAGGGAATCTTGGATTTGAAGTCAGGAAAATTTGAATTCAAATCCTGCCTCAGACACTTCCTAGCTTCATAATCCTGGTCAAGTGACTTAACTTTACCTCACTTCAAAAAGTTTTCCTCTTAACGTCTCAATTTCCTATAAAATGGGGACAGCAAGAGCATCTCCCTTCCACGGTTGAGAACCTTTTCATGAGATAATATTTGTAAAATGTTCTGAAAACCTCAAAATACTAAATAAATTCTAACAATTTTTATGAATATGTTATAAATATGTAATCTTGGGTTATTAGATGCTGCAGATACATGTACAAAGAATGAAACAACCTCAACTCCCAGTGAGTTTCCAGTCTACGCATCTTTGTCTACACCATCCATCGGGATGCTGTGGCCAGTCAATCTCAGAATAATGTCTTGAAATGTATGAAATAAAATGTCTTGATCTATTGTTATGATTTTTTTAAAGTTCACAGACCCAAGATCAAGATGGGAAGATTCTAAGATCATAGAGCTAGAGTCAGGACAGACCTCAGACCCTCTAATTCAATTTTCTTTTATGGATAAGGAAACTGAGGCACAGGTTAAATGATTTCCCCTAAGTTCCATCAGTAATAATGGACTTGAACCCAGTTCCTCTGACCCCAGAGCCAGTACTCTTTCCATCATATTGACCACTGCAAACTTGTCTCACATTTTTCCAGTCCGTGTACTTCACACTCTGGTCAAGCATCCTGCTCTTTTCTATTCCTGTCCCTAGACTGATGCTCTTCCATGTACCTGAACTATTCCCCCTTCCCTTCTTCATCTGTTCCACTGAAGTCCATCCTTCAAAGACTGACTCAAATATCATCTCCTCTGGGGATGCCTTTCCTGATCTGCCCAATGGCTCAAAACCTCCCAGATCTTCTGTCCCCATTTTTCTGGGGTCCGTGCCTGAGAATTTTATATATAATAATGTCCATATGTGTGTTCTATCATCCTACTAAATTGTGAGCCCCAGGGGGGACAGAGTTCATTTTGTATTTAAACTTTGAACTTATCTCCCCACTTCCTATTCCTTCTGCCCCAAATCATTGTAGGATCAATGTTTGTTGACACATATGGCACCACTGGCTTACAGCTGTCCTTAAAGCAGAGACCACTGAGTCAGTCCCCTTCCTTTTGTAGGTAAGGAAGCTTGGGCCCAGCAGACGGGGTGATTCATCCCACACCACCCAGGGAATAAACACAGGTCCTCTGACTCATGAGCCAATGTTCTTTCCAGAGCAGAAATGAATTGCGCCAAATCAAGCTGAACTCTACTAGGCAATAGGGAGCCACTGAAACATTTAGAGGGAGAAGAGTAATTGGATTAGATTGGAACATAAGCCAAAGAAGACTAGCAGTGATTTAAGGAATAGAATGAAAGGGGGAAGAAAGGGAGGTTGAAAAGACCTCCAGGAAGCTACAAGAATGGTTTAAGAAAATAGTAATGAAAGAAATGATGAGAAGAAAAGACAAATGGAAGAGATGTTTAAAAGAGGCAGAATTCACAGTATTTGGTAACTGAATGGATAAGAAAGGGAAGGAGGAGAAAAGAGAGCTATTAATAATAAAAAGAAGAGTATCCCCAAGGTTTGGGTCCTAGAATTCAGCAAGACAGGTGATTTCTCAGCCAAAAAGAGGCTACTGGGGGAATAATGAAATCAGTCTGGGCCTAGAGAGGTTGTCCTTCAGGGAGAAATACTGGTCACATTGGAAGTTAAATTAATCACTTTCCCAAACTCCTGTCTCCTTTCCTCCCTGAAACACCCCCACCCCCACACACATACACAGGGAGAACTTCTCCATATTCTCCCTCAAACCACATGGATAAAAATCTGGACCTGAAGTCAGAAGATCTGCAATCTTTGTTTGTTTTCTCTGACACTCCTAGGTTGTGTGAGCCCTCTCACTGCTCCCAGCCAATAAAATCAAAGGTTTGGTCTCCACAGCAAAAGCAAGTGGATGGATGGATGGATGGATGGATGGACAAACAAAACGAAATCCTGTTTCTTTTCCACATGAATTGCTAACTCACAGTTCTCGTATTCTGGGCTTGTACGACTGGTTTCCTTTAAAGCCTCATGTGTAGCAGAGCATGATAGCAGTGAAAATGGGTCGCACTCAGACCCGGAGCTTAATCCGTCCAGCCCGGGCTCCTGAAACCAGAGATGTTTAATCTTGTGCTTCTCCTCCTCCTCCAAAGCATGAAGGAGAGCCAGACTGGGCTATTTTGCCTTAGCCAGGCTGGCTCCTGGGGGGTGTCCCCCTGGCAGATGAAGCAAACCCTGTAACCCCTCCCATCAAAGCAAAAAGCAAAGGGGGCAAAGTGTTCCCCTCCCCAGCAAGACTCCTACGGGGTCATTCCAGGCGGGCAGATAGCCGGATTTGGCCCACGTCCTTGCTTCTGGGCCCTGCGAGCCTCTTGCTCACGACAAAGCTCTGTCATCCTCCTCGCTACTAGAGCAGGGGGGTGCCGGTAAATGATGGACTGTGAGCTCTCTTGGGAGTGCAGGGGGAACACTCTCAGGCTTAATCTGCATCATGATCATTTTTTCCATGACTTTCTTAAGTCTAGACAAGCGACCAAACAATAAATCAAGTCCTGATGTGTAGTGTTTGCCGATTTCCAAGGTGTAAATGCAAACACGTTGGTCCGAACTGGCTCCGGCACAACCCCTGATTGCAGCTATTGACTCAAAATGATGTGTGCAAAAAGTTTACCCTCAGCAAATTACTAAGATCAAAGGGAAAAGGTAAACTCGGCCCAGGAATTTTCTCATTTCTCCCTCTTTTCCCTTTTTCCTTTCTCCCTCCTTTTCTCTCTTCTCCTCTCTTCTCCCTTCTCTCTCTTCCCGTCTTTCTGTCTTTTCTTCTTCTCTCCCTCCTTCCCTCCCCTCCTCTCCTCTCACCTCCTTTTTTTCCTTCTATCTGTCTCCCCTCTCTTCATTGGACCCACTTTCCATCCTCCCTCTTTCTTTCCTCTCCTTCTCCTTCTTCTCCTTTTCCCTTTCTCCCTCTCTTTTTCTCTTCTCTCCTCTTTCCTCTCTCTCTTCTCGTCTTTCTGTCTTTTCTTTTTCTCTCCCTTCTTTCCCTCCTCTCTGTTTCCCTCTCCTTCTCCCCATCATTTTCTTTTCTCTCCCCTCTTCCCCACACCTAGAACATGCAGTGATCTGCCAGAGATTACAGCGGTGTGTGCCAGAGGTGAGCCCCGAAGTCCAGGAAGCTTTCTCTTCGCTTCCCCATTCTGCTCCTGGGATGTGCCACAAAACAAAACAAAATAAATCCCCAACTTAAGTAGAGCAAAGACCAAGTTTCCGAGCTCCGTTTGTTTTGTGTTGCCCAAGATCCTCCCAGATTCCCTCACCCCACCCTGTTGGGTGGGGGTTCAGGTTGGAGCCAACCTGAACATTTAAGGAGGGAGGAAGAGGGGATCTCTGTTCCAACAATCTCTTCTATTTACCAAAGCAGTGTTGCTCAGATGTGAGGGTATCCAGATTACAAATCATTTCAAGGGAGATTCTCAGTGGATCCAATGCATCCCAGTTCCCCATCATCCCATCATCCCAGCTCCCCATCACCCACTCGCTGGACTTGACTGACAGCCGAGACACTCAGGATGGAGCGGCTCTTCCACCTCTCGGCTCCGACTGCACTCTTGGCTTTCTTCTCCCCAGAAGTTTCCTGGGCCTTCCCCTGTAGCCTGCAAATCTTCCCTTGCCTCCTGCTCCATGGCTCAAAGTAAGAATCAATTGTGGGTTTGGCAGAAGGAAACTCATTCGGACATATTCTATTTGTTTTTAATCATTTATCAGATAGATATGTCTCTCCCGCTGGGTCTCTGGGCTATTATCTGAAACAAAATGGAAATCCTTACTTCCCTTAATAGTCCCAAGTAGGACTTCGGCTCGCTCTGTATGTCTCTGTCTTTATCGCTGTCTCTGTGTCTCTATTTATCTGTCTGTCTCTGTCACACACACGCAATATCGCACCAACTTACTCTTTTTTAAAATCAAATAACGACCTTTAAAATGGATGGTTTTCTATAATTTTACATAATGTTTTGTTCTGAAGGTACTTAAAGGCATCAATTCATTATCTGCTTAGGTTTTTGTCTTTAGAGGAAAAGAGAATTCAAGAACTCTCCATTACCGTGGCATGCGATGATCTTCAGATTTGAAGTGAACACATACGAATCTTAACTCTGTGCTCCTATCATATCCTTCTCATTCAATAGGCCCTGCCTTGGAATCACAGGACACCAGATTTAGTTCTGGAAGCTATTGGTGCAGGCAACTCCTGCAACTCCCTCATGTTACAGAAGAGGAAACTGAGACCCAGGGAGATGAAGTCACTTGCTGGGTCGTCCAGATTGAGCTAAAACTCAGAGTGGTCCTTCCTCAAGCTACACCAATCCGCACCACTCCAAAGCAATTCATTCAATCAGTCAACAAGCATGCATTAAGTTCCATGAACCAGGCTGCACGCTCAGGATATAAGGAAATCACAGTCCCAACCTTCAGGCAGATTCTGTTCTATTGGACGAGGAGGTTGTCATCTGCTCTGGGAAGGCTCACCTGCCTTTCCTCCAGTGAAAGAGCCTGGCCGTCAGTGGAGGGACCACTCTGCAGAACGGCTCAGGAGCCAGCAGGGCCAGTTTGGTGGAATGTATAAAAATCCAGCTCTAGAGGTAGAAAGACCTGCATTCATTTCCCTCCTGACACTGAGCGACCCCGACCAAGACTTTTGCCAGCTTTGAGCATGATTTCCCCATGTGCGAAATGGTGATAAGAACCCCCGAGGTACCTGCTTAATAAGGTCGTTGCCAGGCTCAGTTATCAATATTCTTAAGACTGCCGTCATTACTAACGGAGTTTAAAAGAAAGGCTGGGGCTGAGTTGTAAGTGAGGCAATGATTCTAGAAAACAAAATTGGAGAGAAAAAGATAGAAAGTAATTCTCTTATTAAAATGGTGTGTGAAAGGAAAAAATGATACAGAGGAAACAGATGGGAGTGAAGGACCGGTAGGGTGGGAACCATACTCTCAGTGGATCTGGGTTTAAAAGGGAACCACATATACATCTAAAAGTCTTCAAAACTTATAAAGAGATGAGAGGACTAGGGGACAGGATAAGAGAGAGTCTTTTAGAAGGGTGAATAAATTCAGATTTAGGAGATGGGAGAGAATGAGGAGGGATGGGTAGGATAAGGAATAAAAGGGTAAGGGGAGAAGTATCAATAATAGGAATGGGGTAAAAAGACAGGCTGAGAAGGACGATAGTGAGTGAAAATAAGATGGAAAGAAATTCACAAGTAATAATTACAACATGTGAATAAAATGAAGGCTCCAAAATGGAAACGGAGAGCAGAATGGATTCAAAATCAGAGTCCAACAATTTATTGTTTATCTGAAACACATTTGAGAATGCGATACTGACAGAGCCGAGGAGGGCTGGCGTAGAATTTATTACGCCTCGGCTGATGCAAAACAAGTAGGAGTCAGTCATTTTCTCAGCTAAATAGATTTAATTAAAATAGATTTTTGATAAAAGACAATGAAGCAATATCAATAGACAACAGAAATCGAAGCAATATCAATACTGAACTAATATGCCCTAAATACTATAGTGTCTAACTTCTTAAAGAAAAACTAAATTACTGGTGGAGATAAGAGTAGTGTTATAATGGAGAACTTTAATCTTTTCTCAGAACTAGACAAATTTAACCAGTTTTTCAGATAAAGATCTCAAATCTCAAATAGATAAAGACTTTTGTCTAACAGAATGAGTCATTCCCCACCCAATAAATGATTAAAGGCTATGATGAAG
Organism: Antechinus flavipes; assembly: GCF_016432865.1. NCBI lineage: Eukaryota > Metazoa > Chordata > Mammalia > Dasyuromorphia > Dasyuridae > Antechinus > Antechinus flavipes. The sequence continues at coordinate 452,230,382 of NC_067401.1, read as the reverse complement.
AAATCACAATCATTTGTAGTCCTATAAAAATGCTCTATACAATTACTGATTAGTGAAATGCAAATTAAAACAGTTTTGATATATCATTTTATACCCATCATATTCGCTAAAATGGTGGAAGAGGAAAGGGACTAATGCTAGAGGGGATATGGAAAAATTGGGACACTCATTAACTCTAGGTAAAACGGTAAACTGATCCAATCATTTTAGAGAGTAATCTAGAACTACACTCAAAGAACTCTTCAAACTGTCTATATCCTTTGACCCAGCAATGTCACTACTAGGTCTGTTTCCCAAGATGATCAGAGGAAAAAGAAAGGGCACACGTGCTAATATTTATGTCATAAAATATTTATGACAGTTGTCTTTGTGTTGGCAAAGAACTGGAAATTGCAGGGATGCCCAGCAATGAGGGAACAGATGGATAAGGATTGGGAGGGAATACTGCTGTGCTATATAATAAATGATGGGCTTAATGATCTTAGAAAAACATGGATGTACTTGTGCAAAAATCATGAAGAGTGAAAGGAGCTGAACCAAGAGAACGTATATAGGAACAATGATGTGTGTGTATGTGCACACGCGTGTGCAAATATTTGCTGGGAAGCCTAAGAGGGGAAGTCATTGGCAGTTGGGGAGATCAAGAGCGGTCTCCAGCAAGAGATGGCACTTGTATTGAACTTGAAGTCCATGATTCTAAGACATGAGTGACAGCTGAGGGAGAGGGAGGTTTCCAGAGAGAGGAAAAAGAGTATCACAATGAGTAACAAGAAGAGGTGTCTAGACCTGTGGGTGGTTGGAGACTAGAAAGAGAGGAGGGTGAGGGGCCAGGAAGAGCTTCCATGTCCAGTGCTGGGCACAGCACTAAGTTAGACAATCACCTGGATGTCAGGCAGAGCTCCCACTGATGGAGCCCACTCCTCTGGCCAGCTAGAATGGGCACTCTCTGGCCTGGAGGCTGCCTTCCCATAGGCCCGTGCAGGGAAGCTGAGGGCTGTATAAAAAGAGCGAGTGGAGTGCATCTGGCCCAGACTCTCTGCTCCTCCAACCGAGGGTGGGTCCTGCCCCCCATGCTGCTGGCGCTCTCCCAGATACCCAGAAATGCCTCTCTGGAAGCTTCAGAGAGACGCGGGCCCGCTGAGGTGGATCTCCCCATCTGCTCCCCAACATGACGGGGAAGGCTCGAGAGCCAGTCTGGGAGGGATCTCCCTGACCCTTTGCCTGCCCGAAGACACAGGAGAACAGGACTGGGTGGGCAGTTTCTTCAGCTGGGGCTGGCACCGACCTGGCCCAATTCTTTGGCCATTCATTAAAATGAAACAGCCCGAGAACTATCCCAAGAGTGCACTGGGCCTCCTGTGTCACAAGGCAGGAGGAAGTGCTCACAAGGCAGGGAGTCCTCCTCCATGTGGGACACAGGTCTCTTTGGTTCTGAATTTGCTGAAATGTCTGTTGATTATTAAGTCCATCCTCTTCCTCCTCTTCCTCATCATGACTAGCCTTTGTCCTATCTCTGACATGTACGGGCTCACAGACGGGTCCCTCGGCGCTGACATTACCAGAGAGGGGGCCGGCCTCCAGAGGTAAAAGGAGACTCCTCGGCCTGGGCTGGCAAATCCCGGTCCTGACACTTCCCGGGCACTGTAAGCCTTGGAAAACGCTTTCCATCTATTCTCAGTTATTTTTATGCCCTTCTTGCAGATGAGAGAACCGAGGCTCTGAGATTCTACGTGGCCGAGATCCCGCTGGCCCAAGAGCCCGAGCTGCCAAGAGTCCGAGGCCGCTGTCCAGCTGTGAGTGTACTTCGCTCGCCTGCCTGAGCTTCACTTACCCTTTCCGTGCCTCAGTTTCTCATCTGGAAAATGGAAAAAGCTTCTTCGGATCGTTTCCCCAGCACTGTCCGACTGGGGAAGCCCGTGGGTGTCTCTGAGTGTGTATCCCTGCGTGTGCCTCTGTGTGTGCCCACGGAAACAGACACATACAAAACCATTACATCTACACAGGGCTGTAGGGGAGAGAAACCAGCCATATTCTAAGTTATCGAGGGTTTTGGATGTTTGCATTTCACATAAAATATTTCTGCCTATGGTGTGTCTAAGGAAGAATGTGTTCATAAAATAGAAAATCTAAGGCTACAAAGGAAACGATTGCAGCGAAAAGTAGTTACGGACTAATATACGGCAGAGAAAATATTTACGGATAAATGCAACATCTCAAAGGAAGTTTGAAAACAACAGCTCTGGAGGGCGCGGGACTGGGAAGGGAATGAGCTCCACTGAAACACCAAGTAACGTGTGAAACGGAGGCTGGGGCCAGAACGTTCCCCTGGCCTCCGGCTCTCCTCTGTGAACACGGGACGCTTCGCCTCTTCTCTCTCTCAGCACCTCCCTACACCTCCCCAGGGGCGGCTCAGCACCTCCCTGCGCCTCCGGGAGCCTCGTTTTTGATTCCTGCTCTGGCAGAAAGGGGCTCCCCCCATTCTAGTCCCGATCCTGTCACTCAAGCTCTGGGACTCGGACAAGTTCCCCTCGGCAGAATTGTTTCCCTGTCTGTGGGCGGAGGGCCTTGGGCTGGATGTCCCGGGGCCCCTCCCGCACCCCCTCCCCAAGCCAGAACGTCCCGGGCCCGTGACTCGCCTACGTGATCGCTGGGGCTGGTTTCAATGGTTCTGAGGAAGTACAGACGGAGCCAACCTTGGTTTGCTCAACCGGCGATAAGTGATGGGCTCCTCGCGTCCGACAGGAACCCCCGGGATTAGCGGGGGGAGCCGGGCTTTCCTGTTCCTCTGGTGCCTCTTTTCAGATGGCTGCAGCCATGCAAGACGCGGAGAGGGGAAAAAATGCTGCGTAAGAAAACATTTGCCCAAACATTAAGAAAAGAAAAAACCGCCGCTAAATCAACCCAGACTTCTGGAGGCCGCTACAAAGCGTTCCTGCCACTCACGGCGGGCCCATCTGTCCTCCCTGGCAAGTCAGGCTGGGGAGCAGACACATGATAAAAGGCTGGCTCGTCCTCCCCTCGGGCCTGGCCCGGGCCTCCTGAGGAGGCTCACCTTGGCTGCTTCCCTGCCAAGGGGCTTGCCCGGGGGCTCGCTCTCCTCGTGGGCCCTGGGAGGAGGACACGTGGCTGGCAGAGGGCCGCGCTCGCTTGCTGCTGCCACCACCGTCCCTAGGGGATGGACCCCGGGGCCTTCGAGTCCCCTAGTCTGAACCCTTCCCGTCACCAGGAGGAAACCGAGGCACAAACTGACCGAGAGTGAGTGCCCGAGGAAAGTCAGACGCGACTAGAGCGACGCCACAGCGTCTGCCTCCGATCTGAGAATCCCCTTCCCACAAAGCCAGAGAGAATGGGGATGGCCTCCGGAGTGGTATTCCGCCCCCAGGGTCCCCACCTCCCTGCTCGAAGGAGAGAGAAGGGGAGCCAGGCTGTGCGAAGGAAGCAGGAGGACTGGGCTTCCTGTGGCTGCCGGGCCGGGCCAGGTGCAGTGTCAGAGACCACCAACCTACCTCTGAGCCACTAAGTGACCCCCAGCCTGGTGACCCCTATCCTTTCCTGGTGCCATCCCTGCCAGCGCTCTAATCTCAGTTTCCCTAATGGAGACTTGGACCAGATGGCCCGAGTCCTTCCCAACTCCCTCGGAATCTAGGCTAGCCAGGTTCCCTTCGCACTCAGAACGCTTTTCATGCATGTTGTTGTCCTGTATACGCTGTCCTTCGGGCTCCGCCAGCTGCGCTCTGCAGGCTTCAAGGGCTCCCTTCGCGCTTCTCTGCCTTCCCCTTTGCCAGATGCTCGGGATCCAGCGAATTCTAGGCCCGCCAAACCACCACCCTGGGAGGTAAGTGCTATGCTCCCCATTTACAGGTGGGGAAACTGAGGCACAGATTTGCCCAGGGTCACACAGCTAGTAAACGTTTGAGGGAAGATTTGAACTTGGGTCTCCCCGACTCTGAAGGAGAAGCCCCGAGTCTGAAGGAGAACGCAGGTGACTGGAGGGAGGTGCTCAGGCTCAGGCCTCTCCTGGGTCTTCATCCTAAAGCAGATTCTCTAACTGGACAAACTGGGAGCCGGCGGGCCACTTCAGTACCAGCGGGCCACTTCAGTACCAGCGGGCCACTTCGGTACCAGTGGGACATTTCGGTATCAGTGGGCTGCTTCGGTACATGGGACATTTCGGTATCAGTGGGCCACTTCGGTACCAGCGGGCCACTTCGGTACCAGTGGGACATTTCAGTATCAGTGGGCCGCTTCGGTATCAGTGGGCTGCTTCGGTACAGTGGGACATTTCGGTATCAGTGGGCCACTTAGGTCCCAGCAAGCAAAGGAAAACTAGGATGGCACAATGGGCGGCAGGCAGTCGCTGGGAAACTCTGTGGGCGGGCCTCTGCTGCCAAGAAAGGGGCTCGACACCTTTTTGACTTGAATCCTTGCTGCTCCTGTGAGCAATGGAAAGTGCTCTGGACGGTCCTCTCTCTCTAGCTGGTCCCAGAGCACGGGAAGAGCAAAGCCGGGCCAGAGGGGCATCTTGCCATCTTCCCACTACTCCCAAATCTGCCCGCCATCCCCAACATGGCACCCGTTCCACCTCTGCAGAAGGTGGAATCTAGGCCTCTGCCTCCACTCCTAACTCCCGTCCTTCATCGGGCCTCGACTGCTCTAGCAGGATGGAAAGTCTCTAAGGAGGGGCAGAGTGTCTCATTTTTTCTTGTGTATTCCCAGCACCCGGCACAGGGCCCGGCACAGGGTCTGGCACGGCCAGAGTTGGCTGATTTATTGAAGAGATCGTAGAAACCAATAGTTAAGCTCCTCGTTTCCTTGGGAAGAAAAGTGATTGCAGAAGATCATCTATCAGAAGATAGACCTGGCTCCAAACGCGGCCTCTGTCCCACCCACCAAAATCCCAACTTCTGTCACTGAACATTTGAAGATGGTTTGTACAGACAAGGAGGGAGGCTCCTTCCCATGCCCCCGCATCTCCCCAAAAAGCAAAACTATCAGCAATGAGACACATGGCTTTTGGCTCCCACCAAAACCGGAGCTGTCCAACGGGCGGCCTGGGGACTTCCCACCACTAGGAGTTACGAGCCCGCAGAAGCTGGACATTAGGCAGAGAGCTCGAGCATCTGGCAGAGAGCCCGGGCACCCGGCAGAGAGCCCGGGCACCCGGCAGAGAGCTCGGGCACTGTCTAGTCTGGCTGCTGAGGAATCCAGAGGCTGCAGGGCTGACGTCACTGGCTAAGCCATCCGTCAAAATGGCGGCTGAGCATGCATTAGAACCTAGGTCTTAAATATGTCCAAGAATATTATAGCCAAATTCTAGAGCTCCCACATGAAAGAGAAAATGTTGCAAGTGGCCAGGAAGAAATGATGCAAGTATTATGGAGTCACTCAGATAAAACAAGATTAGCAGCTTTTATATTGAAGGAGTAAAGGGTCTGAAATGATCTGAAAAACAAAGGAAGTAAAATTACAATCAAGAATAACCTACCTAGAATAAATGAAATTTTCAAATAAAAAAAAGTGTATCAACTTGAAAAAATGAGTTCTGAATTCTCTCCCCCATTTCCTCCCCTTCTCCTCCTTGAGAAGGCAAGAAAGTTGCACTTGTATCATTTCTATCCAATTGCTTGCCTTCTCAAGGAAGGGTAGGAGAGGAAGAGAGAGAATTTCAAACTCAATTTTTAAATAAATATTAAAAATGAATATATAATAAATTTAAAAATTAAAAAGAAATGAGAGAGAAACAGACAGAAAGAGAGAGAGACAGACAGACACAGAGAGTTAGAGAGAGAGAGAGAGAGAGAGAGAGAGAGAGAGAGAGAGAGAGAGAGAGAGCACTCTTCAACAGATATCTGGATAAATGAAAGGATTAACCACACTAAAGAAAGTATGGCTGCTTAAAGTAGTGAATTATGTTATTTCCAACGACTACAGAGAACTTCAGTTACCAGTACTTAGGACGCTGTCTAGCACATAACAGACAGCTTGCTGACGGACTGATACTGTTTAGATAAATGAGTATGTCCTCCCCACATCAGCCACGACATCTATCAGCACAGCGACTTGCCCAGGAGACAGTTCATCTCCCGGCTGGAAATCCAGCTCAGGAGAGCTCCAGGCCCAGTTGAGGAGGCGTAGAGACGCCAAGATGCCGTTGTCTGAGGCCAGAAGCGGCGTCAGGGAATGGGACTCTGACAGCAACGTGAAGGTTGCCATGAGCTCCAGACTTAGCACCGGCTGGAAGAGCTGAGCTCGGGGAGGGCTTAACTAAGAGAAAAAATGGTTCACCAAGAGCGGAAGAGCCAGGAAGTGACCTGGGTCATCCATGTTTGCTGGCCGGGCCCCATTTTAAGCTGTTTTGCCACCTCTTCCCACAGACATGATATATTTTTATGGGAGAGTAATTCCTGGGCTTCTAGAGGGAATGTTTTTGAGGTATTATCTTATTAAATCTATATCATTTTATGAAATACCTTTGCTAAGAGCTAATTTTCTGTATTGCTAAGAGGAAGCTCACTAGTGAGGACTCATGTTCGGGATTGCTTTTTTGTTAAATAATCTACAGAGTGGTCTAGAACCTTTGACATTCGTCACCTGCCTGAGGCCCCAAATTGTGCACGTGTAAGTTGAAAGGGTAACCCCAAAGGAGGTAAGGGGGAATGGAGCTGATAACACTTGCTCTATTTATGTCACAAAGCTGTTGAAGGAGGACATGATTAGGATTCCCTCCTCTCCTTTCTTTCCTTCCCTCCTTCCTTCCTTCCCTCCTTCCTTCTTTCCTTCCTATCTTCTTTCCCTCCTTCCTTCCCCTTTCCCCCTTTCTCCTTCCTTTCTTTCTTCCTTCCCTCCTTTCTTTTTTCCCTTCCTTTTCCCCTCCTTCCTTCCCTTCTTCCTTTTTCCTTTCCTTCCTTCCTTGCTTCCTTCTTTTCTTCCCTCCTTCCTTCCTTCCCTTCTTCCTTTTTCTTTTCCTTCCTTCTTTTCTTCTTTCCTTCCTTCCTTCCTCCCTTCCTTCCTGGCTTTGTTTTGTTGAAGGTCCTAGCACTTCCCGAATGGTCCCTGGCCCAGCTCCTGGCCCAGATAATAGGAGGAGAGTGACACGTCCAGGTCCTCTCCCCGGTGATTCTGACTCCTGCTGCCACTCTGTTTTCATCACGCCCATCTTGGAGATTCGGAGGCTTTGTTGGGCAACTCTCCCAAAAGCAGCCCTCTCGGGTTGCCTGGATCTTATGTCTGGGCGGCCCTGGTTAAGTCTGCCTGGGTTAACGAGCCCATTTCCACCAGCCACTGGAGAAGTTGACCAAGATCGAGTCGGGTCCTCCTTTGGAGCTTCGCCCCCTGCCAGTGTGTGGGAGCCAGCTTCTGCTGCGCCTTTGCGGCGATCAGGTCACGCCTTGCCAGCCAAAGGAGGGGACCGAGGCCTGCTGCCCACAGCTTAACCTGCACTTTATGTAACATCTGGCTCAGATAAAAACAAGCTCCCCTGGTATCTTGGGCTTTATGGGCTCAGACCGGCCCTTAATCCCAAGTCCCTCTGGCTCTCAAGGACTGACCAACCAAAGTCCCCCACCTGCTCAGCTGGGCCCCGACTGGCTCAGAGCGCCCCACAGCCATTGTTCCTCTTCTGCCAGAAACCTGAGGTCCTCCCCTCCCGGGCTGATTTTCCCCTTTATTTTGACGGGATAAAAGAGTCCATTCCTCATTCCTTCCCTAACCTGTAACACCCATTGAGCATTGCCTCAGACCTCAACTTAAAAAGGCCCACAGCCTCTCCCACCACACCCCCTTGTCCTGATCTATCTCTGGAGGAGAAAGTAAGGCTGGTGACTCGGCCAAGGCCTCCCTCTACTTAAACCCAATTCACTTGTGGGTCATGAGCTCACCTTGCAGATGTCAGGGTTACCAGCTGACTATCATGCTGGGAGAACCTCAGCCTGGCCTTTGGAGTGCTCCCCCTGTGACTCCTCCCCCCTTTCTGGTTTTGCTTCCTCTCACACTCCTTCTCCCGATCTTGCTGGGCTACTAGCCCTGACCAGCACCTAACCCCAGTCCTGGAACTTCTCAGTCACCTCCCCTGAGAACCCCCAGAAGTCCCTTCCAAGCCCACTGGAGGGCTGCTTCTGTCCAAGGCTGCCCCTGCCTTTGTCCCCCAGAAGTTAGCTTAGATGGCTCTGCTTAGACTTTTTATTTACTCATGTTTTTGCAAAGGTCCCCTAGTAGTTATGTAAGCTTCTGGAAGGCAAGGATTCTTTTATTTAATTTTTAATTTATGGAATAAAACAAGCATTTCTATAACACTGAACAATTAGAAAGGTGATTTACACAAAATTGCAAATCTGCTTTGTTAGCTGATTTGTTTCTCTTCTTCTTTTTTTTTGCTTTTGCTGCTTTCGACAACTTTTTCTGTTTGTTAAGTGTCTGAGGCTGGATTTGAACTCAGGTCCTCTTGACTTCAAGGCTGGTACTCTATCCACTGAGCCATCTCCTCCCCTTCCTTTTCCACTCCCCTGCCTCCACCCACCAAAATCGTCATTTCCTATACAACACATCAGGACTTGCACAAAGAGTGGGTGGGAGCCATTCTTTCTCCAAGCTTATATATTAATAGAGTATGGTCCGATTACTATTTAGCCTCATGTGCTTGGGACCTCAGTGCATCAACTCAAGCCTCAGCCCATTACACTGCTTGGCCGGTTTTCAATATGCAACACGTCAATTTCCTCTTTTCTCTCCCCTCCTAGAGTTACCATTACCATTAAACCCAATGGCTCTATTTCTCAATTCTTTCTCTGGATGCAGATTGCATCTTTCTCTGCATGCAGATTGCCTCTTTCTCCTCTGCATGCAGATTGCATCTTTCTTCTCTGGATGCAGATTGCCTCTTTCTCCTCTGCATGCAGATTGCATCTTTCTCCTCTGGATGCAGATTGCCTCTTTCTCCTCTGCATGCAGATTGCATCTTTCTTCTCTGGATGCAGATTGCCTCTTTCTCCTCTGCATGCAGATTGCATCTTTCTTCTCTGGATGCAGATTGCCTCTTTCTCCTCTGCATGCAGATTGCATCTTTCTCCTCTGGATGCAGATTGCCTCTTTCTCCTCTGCATGCAGATTGCCTCTTTCTCCTCTGGATGCAGATTGCCTCTTTCTTCTCTGCATGCAGATTGCATCTTTCTTCTCTGGATGCAGATTGCATCTTTCTCCTCTGCATGCAGATTGCCTCTTTCTCCTCTGGATGCAGATTGCTTCTTTCTCCTCTGCATGCAGATTGCATCTTTCTCCTCTGGATGCAGATTGTCTCTTTTTCCTCTGCATGCAGATTGCATCTTTCTTCTCTGGATGCAGATTGCATCTTTCTCTGCATGCAGATTGTATCCTTCTTCTCTTCATACAGATTGCCTCTTTCTCCTCTGGATGCAGATTGTCTCTTTTTCCTCTGCATGCAGATTGCATCTTTCTCCTCTGCATGCAGATTGCATCTTTCTCCTCTGGATGCAGATTGTCTCTTTCTCCTCTGCATGCAGATTGCATCTTTCTCCTCTGCATGCAGATTGCATCTTTCTCCTCTGGATGCAGATTGCATCTTTCTTCTCTGCATGCAGATTGCTTCTTTCTCCTCTGCATGCAGATTGCATCTTTCTCCTCTGCATGCAGATTGCTTCTTTCTCTGCATGCAGATTGCATCTTTCTTCTCTGCATGCAGATTGCTTCTTTCTCTGCAAGCAGACTGCATCTTTCTTCATATTTTATTACAGCCAATTGGGTGTTTATAAAGACAAAATAACTTATTCATTCCAAGCGTTCTTAAAACAATATTGCTTTTACTATATGTACTGTTGTTCTCTTGCTTCTGCTCACTCTGCTCTTCATTATTTTAAGCAAGTTTTTCCATGTTCTTCTAAGACCATTGAACTCCTCATTCTTACAGTAAGACTATTTTTGAATTTTATTTCTCCCCAGCATCTCCTGCACACGTTTGTGCGAATAAATGATTATTACATTGACTTGTGTTTTATCTCCATCTTAGAATGCGAGCCTGGCAGACGGGAATTGCTTCTGGCTCTCCTTGTGTTTCCAGCACTTTCCCCCAGTCAGGAAATGCTCAATAAAGGCTCACTGACTTGGACTATCTGAGGAACATCTGAGATGATGTATCTGAGAGGCGCAGACAATGTGTCACAAACTTCACAGCCCAGCACCCTTTGTTCAACAAAATGAGTCCAATTTCCCTTCCCCGCACCGAAGCTCTCCTCAGATACTTCTTTGGAAGTGAGCCTGAGATCCACAAGGCTATTTCAGTCGTGGGTTTTCAGTAAGGGCCAATGAACTGGAAACACATTGGAACCCCGTCAGAAATGTTTTTTGTCCTTCCTTCCTCCCTTCATTTACTCATCCCAGCACCTGTTTGTTATAGGCCAGGAACTGCAAAGGGTGCTGGGTAAACCAAAGTAGAAATGAAATAGAGCCTGATCTCAAGGAAGATAGATAGATAAATATTTAGATCTATAGATAGATGGATGATAGGAGATAGTTAGATGGATGGATAGATGATAGAGAGATGGATAGATGGATAGATAGGCAGGCAGACATAAAAACAGACATAAGTAGATGGATGGATGGATAGATAGATAGATGAATGGATGGATAGATAGATGGATAATGGATAAGTAGACAGAAAAAACAAATCAGATTTGGGGAGGGGGAGAGAAAGAGAGAGAAACAGACATAGATAAGAGATAGATTGATGTATGGATAGATAGATAGATGAATGGATGGATAGATGGATAATAGATAAGTAGACAGGAAAAACAGACCAGATAGATAGGGGAGAGAGATTGAGAGAGAGAGAGAGAGAGAGAGAGAGAGAGAGATTGAGAGAGAGAGGGAGAGAGAGAAAGAGAGAGAGAGAGATTGAGAGAGAGAGGGAGAAACAGACATAGATAGGAGATAGATTGATGGATGGATAGATAGATGGACAGATGGATGATAGGAGATTGATGGATGGATAGACAGATGATGAAGAGATGGAGAGATGGCTGGATAGATAGATAAGCAGGCAGACATAAAAACAGACATAGATAGATGGACAGATGGATGGATGGATAGATAGATAGATATAGATAAACAGGCAGACATAAAATCAGACACAGATAGATAGACGAATGGATGGATGGATAGATGGATAATAGATAAGTAGACAGGAAAAACAAACTAGATAGATAGGTAGAAAGGTAGATAGATAGAAAACCAGACATAGATAGGAGATAAATTGATGGATGGATGGATGGATGGATGGATGGATGGAAGGAGATAGATGGATGGATAGTAGATAGATAGGCAGATAGAAATACAGACATGATTAGGAAAGTAACTGACTTAGCCAGTGGAGGGGGCCAGGCTTTATGCTAAGTGCTAAGAAACAAAGAGGAGCTTTGATTAGTGACAGACGTCAGTCCTGGAAGGCTCAGCCGAGCAAAGTCCCGACAGGGTCACCATCGCTCTGGCCACAGGATGATGGTTTTGGCCACTGTCACCTTCAGAAACTCTCCCCTCCCTGAGGCCCGGAGGACAATTGTAATCTACTAAAGTGACAATGTTCTTCATGCTGACAAAATCATAGTCTCTTGAAGTGTTGAAATAAGCAGAAAAATATACTTATTTTCTGCAAGTAAATGTAAACTCGCAGACCTTTCAAGTGCCGAAGCACTCATTTTTACATCACGCCTAATCGTGCGGAAAGGGCCAACACTGTGGGCTCACCCAGGCCGTATGCAATTATTACATATTGTTGGAAGCCCGGGAGCCGTCCCAAGTGGGGCCCGAGCACACGTGACTGCCTTGGGGGACAAGAGGACTTCCAGCTGGGACCTGGAGATCTCTCAATGGGGCCTGTGTCCTAATGTGCTTCTAGTCCTAAGGTTCAAGGAGTTTTCTTTTTCCAGCCTGGAGACACTGGGGACTGCAGATTCCGGGTCATTATAAATCTTTTCTCTACACGTTCTTTTCAATTACGAACTTATTCACAGAATTCTAGGACTCTTCAGTATACTTCAAACACACTTACCTTTTAGTGTAATATGTATTTTCTAGATTTAACTGGTGCCTTTTCTCAGAAATGTTTGATTTTAAAGATGTATGTGTGTTTTTTTCTGCATATTCCAAGGAATAATTATAACCAGGAACAAAGCTGTTAACTGGCAATTTTGGCACTAGAGCAAGTCGCTCGACAACACTCCTGGGGCAAACAATGTAAAAATGTACCCAGCCGGCCGCATAAATCAGGCATCAAAATAAACTACGTAACCCATGATTCAAAAAAGAAGAAGAAGAAAAGTAATTAATGCAAGAGCAGATGAGCAGGAGATACGATTATTTATACTAAATGCTCGTAACTGCCCCAAAAGTCCACAGTCAATTTCTTGAGATCTTTTAAATTTCAATGCTCTGATCCCAAACCCCGCCAACCTGCCCTAGTTACACCTTTGACTAGAAACCTGATTTTTTGTGTCACTGAAAATGCCGGTAAAGGAGGCGCAATCACTTAGATGATTTTCTAGTTCAGTATGTTTAGTAAAATGTTACAGAAACCCTATTCCTAGTGGTCCAATTAATGAAATAAATTTCAAGACTAATCCTTAGATATTCCAAGGACAAAAGAAAATGGGCCTGGAGGGATACAGCCATTTTTTTGCACTTCCTCCAGGAAAGCCGTTTGTGGGACCCCGTTTGGCCCCAGCTTGGGCTGAGCTCGCCGGTGCCTTCCCTGCATTTCCAGGACTTTTCTTGATAATAATTTTCCTCCCTCGTCTGCCTTCTTTTGGCAGGGGCTGATTTGGCAGCGGGCCCAAAACACAGTAAATGACAAATCACTACCAGATGAAGCTGCGGGTTTTACAGAGAGCGTTTCCTCCAGCCCCGGAACACTCAGAGGCCCCGAGAAAATTACTCCAGTGATTCAGAAATATAGAGAAATTCTGTGTGTGTGTGTGTGTGTGTGTGTGTGTGTGTGTGTGGAATTCCTTAGGTTGTAGAACAGGGTGCATCACAAGGGAAAATCCCATTCATTTTCCATACCGGGAATTAGGAAATGAAATTAATAATGCATTTCAGAAAGAGAAAATGGCAACAATGACTGGAAATCAAACTGGTCTTTTATAGGAAAGCCTCCATGTCCATGTGCATGTGTTCATATATCTCTGTGTCTGGGTGTTTTATGTAGTGAGCGGTTTAACTACAACTGCTTCAGCTTCGGCGAAACGGTCTTCCCCGTTTGTTTCATCGGTCCTTGGGGGACTTTTAAGACTGCACACAATTTTGTAAAAATCAGATCTGATGCATTCAAGAGACGCTAGATATGAAGAATTAAGTCATGTGAAAGTAGAGGGCTCGATAGGAAATGAAAAAGCAAAAAAAGGAGTTAAACAAGGAAATGCCTCCCGGATTGCTCTTAGGAAATCTGTAAAGTTCGCATGTCATGGCCTCTCTTAGGAGTTGGAGAAGGTTTTGCCTCCCTGCCCTGCATTCCCTCCTCTCTGGGGGAAAAGCTCAGCTAAAGAGGCTTGCCCTCCCCAGGTTCATTAGCATATATCCCCCATGCTCCCTAACTTATTTTGTCAAATAATTGCAAAACCACTCCCTAAATAGATGTGGAAGGATTTTACGGGAATGTTTATGATATTGAATGGTTCTGTATACAAGTTGAAAATGCCCAGGATCAATCAAATTTTAAAGCCAACCTCACATAATGAACATCTGTAAGAAGGCCCGTAAAAGGCAGAGGGTGGGGTTGTTATAAATCAATTTGTGGATGTTTAGAAATAAGACATATTTGCCCTTCTTTTTCCAAGTCCATTTTGTCTCCAGGGGACTTCCCCAGGGTCAGCCCTTGACAACATAGTAAAGTGAGATGAATTTCTCTTTGGGCTTAGTCCATCCTCTTCTCACCAAAGGGCCAACATTAGTTGACTAGGACTCTTACATTGTTTTCTGCTGTCCCCTGTACACTCTCTCTCACTCCTTCCTCACTCATCCGCCCTGGATTCGGAGGCAAAGAACTTGAGACCAAATCACAGCTCTCCCCCTGGAGCTGTTTGGTCCAGGCCACTCAAAGTGGCCTTAAGAACCGCCCTTCATTTTTATGGGAGGATTTGGACTCCCTGAAATTGGCAAGTGGGAGAAACTCGGGCTTGTTTGATTCTGCACTGAGTGTTTTAGACTTAAGGTATGGAAAAAGCTTCATAATGCAGATTAAACTCAAATATGTGCCATGGGTACATTTGTTTTTCTGGAAAGCTGATTATTAAACCTTTACCAACAAATTTTTACCCTTAACTTCCCTGCCCCAAATTACTCATCTGCAAAATACAGGAGTTGGGGTAGATGGTCCGTAAGGTCTCTCTCCCCTTCTTCTAAGCCTGTGGTCCCTCCAGAACCTACCTAATCTGATCAACTGCTCCCTTCTAATGTGATCATAGGAGCTGCCTAGGGAAACACTTGGATCACACATGTGCCTTTTACGCTTGTCATTATTACCCATAAGTGGGAATCCCGATCTAGACGCCCAGGGAGTGAGAGAAAGGGGCCATTCAGGTGGTCAGGGATATGGATGGGCAGTTTGCACAAGAAGAAATCCAAGCTGTCTATAGCATATAAAAATATTCCAAATCACTAATAATCAGAGAAACACAAATCAAGGTTCTACTGCTGTACATCAGACTGATGGAAAAAAAAAGAGAAAATCAGTAGCTGTTGGAGGGGGCTGAGGGAGAAGGGGCTCATTGATTGGGGGAGTGAATTGGGCCAGGTGCTCTGGAGAGCAGTCTGGAACTCTGCCCCCAAGTCACTCGCCAATCCTTCGACCTGGCTGCGTCATCCCCTGTAGGTCTACACTCCCAGAGAGATCTTTTAAATAAGAAACTTCCCTAAGTGCACAAAACTCTTTATAGCGGCTCTTTTTGGAGCGACAAAGCGCTAAGAAGGGGCCCGGGAGGGAATGGTTGGCCACGGTTTGGTCCATGAGAGCAGCAGACCGGGGCTGGGCCACAGGAAAGGATGGAAGATGAGAATCCAAAGAAGGCTGGGAGGACGTGCACAGAGTGGGGCAGGACAAAGGGAGCCCAACCAGGAGAACAGTTTGTGCTCCTACGGCAACATCGTAAAACTGACTTTGAATGACTTCGAAACTTGAATCAATGAAACAAGCGTCATGCCGTCCTGCCCGCCTCTGACCCATCTCCAGGGACAAACGTGTGGGAAGACACACCTTGTAGTCCTGGCCAGCGCAGAGTGCACCAATTTGCACACTTGTTACAGGGGTTTGCTTCTCCCCTGCCCCGACCCCAGCAGATGGGAGCGGGGGAAAACCAAATGCTTCCCAACCGAAAAATCATTCTTCCTCCATCGCGGCCTTTCTGAGGCCTTTCGGTCGCCGTCCGGCCGAATCTTCAGGCCAGCCCCGCCTCGGAAGGTGTTGGGGGGCCGCAGCCGTTTGGCGTTTCACGGGGGGCCTCGTAAATCTCACCCTCCAGGTCAGCTGAGCACGAATGCCATGGAAACGTCCTGGATCTAATCATCCCTTTTTAGCTGGCACCGATGAACATGGATAAAGTTGGAAAGCGCTTCTTGGGGTTTGTGTTTGTTTTTGGCAGGAAGAAAAGTTCTTTTAGTAGAAGACACTGGGAGGTTGCATCCCGGGCCCCTCCATTAGCGTTTAGAACCCCCAAGTGGGCAGAACGGACTGGGACACTCTTTGGGGGGCGTCTCTTGTAGGTAAAAACTCCCAAGAAATTCGCAGCTCTTTGGGGTTGCCGTCTCTCTGGGTGTTGGATTTCTGAACAGGGGGAGCTCATGGCGGGGGCTCAGGGCTGACTGACCTACGGGCCAGTGGGGCCCCGTCAGCGTGGAGTCGGCAGCCCGGTTCGGATCTCAATGACGGGGTAACCGTGTGGCCCTCGCCCTCCTCCTCTGCCACACGGAGGCGATGGACTGCGGCAGAGACCCCCGGCTTTTGCTGCAAGGACTCGACACACGATTCTGGGCAGGGATCGAGGGGCTTCCCCAATCCATGGGACTTCTCCGGCAGTCAGAGAGGTCTGGGACCCAGAAAAGGCTAGAGCACCCCTAAGTCAGTCGGGGCTCCCAAGCCAGTGACTCTGTCTAGCACCCCCTTTCTATTGGGAGCTTGGAACCTGTTGCCAAGGCTCCAGTCCCTCGGGAAGCCATGGGGACAGTGATGAATACCACTTGTCTTGTTCCACCATGGGGAGGCAGGCAGCCTCTCCAAGCCTCAGTTTCCCCATCTGTAAAATGGGGTTGCTTTTTAACTCCCCCATAGGTCATTCTGGAAGCGAGTCAAATATTTTGTGCATTCACCAAGGGACTGACAGCAATGACCCCCCTTCTCGCGGTCCCAGATCTTTTCTCCTCCCCAGCTGATTGGGAAGTGACTCTTCCCCCCCAGAAAGCCCCGCTCCGTCCCTGCGGCTGAGCTCCCCAGGCCCGGGCCTTCTCAACTTGCAGAGGCTTCATCCCTAACCTCCCCCCGCCCCTGGCCTGCAGCCACAGGCCTGGTATGGGCCACCCAAGGCTGAACCAGAATGAGTTCCAGGCCCGCTCCCCCAGCCAGGCTGGCGTGGCTTTCCTGCACCCGCTCGCACACTCAGCGGTGGCCTCCGAGAACGGAGCAGGGAGCATCCCCAGGCCCCGAATGCAAGCACTGGAGGGCCCGGGAACCGGACTGGGGGCCGAGGGAACTTCAAAGGGCCCCGTCTAGACGACACTTTCCTGTCTCAGGGAATTGCTGGCAGCCCCCCCTCAGAGGGAGGCAAGAGTGCAAAGAGACCTGTCAACCCTTATTGAGTCTAGGTAATGGTACAAGGTAATTTCTTCTGATAATGTCACCAAAAAAGGAAATCCTACAGACTAAACCGATTAAGGCCTCGAGGGAGACGTCATCTGAATGAAGTTGTTTGGGTTTTTTTCCCCTATTTTGGGGGGTGGAGGAGGGGAGGTGGAGGTCAATCGTGGGGGTTTGGACTCTCGGCTCCGAGACCCTTTTCGGTGGGAGGCGGGACTGGGGAACAGCAGTTGTGGGGGCAGAAACCTTGAAATGACAGAGGAACAGATAGCGCTTTTCCTAGTTACCTCAATTAGCGATTCCTGGATCGTTAAGATCCCAGAGTCGCACAGCGGGAAACCATTTCCCTTTATCAGGGAAGCCGTCTTGTCGTTGCTGTTGTTTTGAAAGAGCATGACAAGCCTTCCCCCTTCTTCCTTTCCTTTGCTCCTTTCTTTTTTCTGCCTTTCTTCCCCTTTGCCATCTTTCCTTAAGTCGGATCTCTGTGAGAATTCAGAACCACGGTTGACTCTGAACGTTTATCCTGAGACTTCTCCCGAGAAGGAGAGAAAGTGCCTGGGAGCTGGGGAACCTGCTTGGCAAGAGTCTGGCTGGGCGCCCGGGGAGCCTCGGTTCTGAGGGGAGGAGGAGGGAGAATGGCGGAGCCCGTGCCTGTGTTGTTAATGTGTTCTCTGGCCATGGTATCTTCGCAGGAGCTTTTCTCTTCTCTCTCTGTCTCAGGGTCATGGAGGCCCAGCTGGGAAAGCCAGTGGGCCCCCCCCGGGTCACCCCCACGGCTGGCCCAGGTACACCTTCTCGTTGCCCTTCAGCATCTCCCCGCCCTTCAGCGGGCACAGCCGGGGGAACCTGAGGGGAAGAGGAAGGAGAAGGGCCACCGGAGCCCGTCTGTGTTGTTAATGGGATTCTAGCTCCCCATGAAATCTTGCCAGGAGCTTGTGCCCTTCTCTCTGCCCTTCAGCATCTCCCTGCCCTTCAGCAGGCACAGCCGGGAGAGCCTGAGAGGAAGAGGAAGGAGAAGGGCCACCGGAGCCCGTCTGTGTTGTTAATGGGATTCTAGCACCCCATGATATCTTGCCGGGAGCTTGTGCCCTTCTCTCTGCCCTTCAGCATCTCGCTGCCCTTCAGCATCTCCCCGCCCTACAGCGGGCACAGCCGGGGGAGCCTGAGGGGAAGAGGAAGGAGAAGGGCCACCGGAGCCTGTCTGTGTTGTTAATGGGATTCTAGCACCCCATGATATCTTGCCGGGAGCTTGTGCCCTTCTCTCTCTGCCCTTCAGCATCCCGCTGCCCTTCAGCATCTCGCTGCCCTTCAGCGGGCACAGCCGGGGGAACCTGAGGGGAAGAGGAAGGAGAAGGGCCACCAGAGCCTGTCTGTGTTGTTAATGGGATTCTAGCTCCCCATGATATCTTGCCAGGAGTTTCTGCCCTTCTCTCTGCCCTTCAGCATCTCCCTGCCCTTCAGCATCTCCCTGCCCTTCAGCATCTCCCTGCCCTTCAGCATCTCGCTGCCCTTCAGTGGGCACAGCCAGGGGAGCCTGAGGGGAAGAGGAAGGAGAAGGGCCATCAGAGCCTGTCTGTGTTGTTAATGGGATTCTAGCACCCCATGGTATCTTGCCAGGAGCTTGTGCCCTTCTCTCTACCCTTCAGCATCTCGCTGCCCTTCAGTGGGCACAGCCGGGGGAGCCTGAGGGGAAGAGGAAGGAGAAGGGCCACCGGAGCCTGTCTGTGTTGTTAATGGGATGCTAGCACCCCATGATACCTTGCCAGGAGCTTGTGCCCTTCTCTCTGCCCTTCAGCAGTTTGCTGCCCTTCAGCGGGCACGGCCAGGGGAGGCTGGCTTGGGCATCCTTCCAGATGCCAGGGGCATCTCCTTCTCTGGTGGGTAACTGCATCTCCTGCTCTCAGCTCCTTTCCTTGATGGAAGTATCTGGGAAATCTGCTGAACTCAGAGTTTCGGGGGAAGCCGCTCTCCAGCCCAAGCCACGTGGGGCTCCTTGGGGTTGAGCGAGAAAGACTGAGAAGGATTCCTCAGTGGCACCACGTAAGGCAGACATTGTTGACCTGGCACCAGAGGGTATGAATTCGAATCTGCCGTTGCTATTCACTCCCTATAGGAATGTAGTGCAGTCGCCCACAGCCTCCTCAGCCCAGAGGGAGAGACCAGATAAGGTGGCTTAATCTTGCAGATTGGGGAAACTGAGGGTCAATGACAAGCCTGAGGGCACCTAGCTAGGAAGCAAGGAATATGGCTTCACACCCAGTCCAGCCCAACTCCCCAGACCAACCTCCTCTCCATGGGGCACTGGGCGCCTCCACAGTGAGCAGGGAAAAGGTGGGTTTGAATCCCCATCCTGCCCATACTCACTGGATGTAGGAGAAAGCAACCAAGATTGTCAGAGCCTCAGCTGCCTCATCTGTAAAATGGAGCCAGAAGACGCTTAGTGGAAGGCTTTGGGGGAAAAGATCTGAGTGCAAGACTTGCCTCAGTCTCGGTGGGATGACTTTGAGCAATCACTTCTCTCTCAGAAATTAAGACCATCAATGGTAGCTCAAAGGCCAACCTTCCCTGGGGCGGAGAGTTTCCAGACTAGGGGGTCTAGGATCCACAAACCTGTTCTGTTTACCGCAGATCTTACTTTTTGTTTGAATAGAAATCTTCATATCCCAAACCCCAAAACTGGGATGCTTGTGAGCCAAGGTTTCTTTGTCTACTTTAAAAAGATCCTAGAAATGTCGGTTCTCCTCAGAAGACAAATATAGATGGACTGGGGTTCAATATAAGGAAAACCTTCTAAAAATTATGATACAAAGGCTTGTAGTGAGTTCCACATCATGAGAGTTATCAAAAGCAGAAAGTGTATGACCACAATGCACTGGGAGAAAGCAATAGATGACCAAGAATATTCCTTTGTCAACTTCATTGATTATTAAAAAAAAAGTCAAAAAACCAGTTTTTACTTGTAAATAATTAAATATGACTGAAACAATCTGATTTGCACTGCTTATTTTTCCTAGCAATAATTAAATGATTTATCACATTTAAAAAGAGAAAGAGAAAGAGAAAGAAAGGATGGGAAAAAAAATCTCTTTCCAGTTCCTAGAAATCCCCAATTCCAAATGAGTAGCATCTCCATTAGTGAGATGTTGATACATATGTGTGAGTCAGGCCCATCCAGGGGGCTTTAGAATTAGGTTCAGCATTGAGTGGACCGTCTAGTGGTCCTTAAGCTACCGGGTCAGTGTGAGAGAGCGGACACAGACTCGCCCACCTGCACCAGCCTGTCGTCCAAGGCCAGTAGTCAGCAGCTTTGAGAGAAGTTAATAGTTCTCTGTTAATCAGAAAGTTTTCGGTCAGAAGGGGTTTGCTGAGTAAAAGAGATCATCAAATACAGAGAGGACTGGCGAGACTTACATGAACTGATGCTAAGTGAAATGAGCAGAACCAGGACATCATTATACACTTCAACAACGATATTGTATGAGGACATATTTTGATGGAAGTGGATTTCTTTGACAAAGAGACCTGAGTTTCGATTGATAAATGACGGACAAAAGCAGCTACACCCAAAGAAAGAACATTGGGAAACGAATGTGAACTATCTGCATTTTTGTTTTTCTTCCCGGGTTATTTTTACCTTCTGAATCCAATTCTCCCTGTGCAACAAGAGAACTGTTCGGTTCTGCAAACATATATTGTATCTAGGATATACTGCAACATATCCAACATATAAAGGACTGCTTGCCATCTAGGGGAGGGGGTGAAGGGAGGGAGGGGGAAAAAAATCGGAACAGAAACAAGTGCAAGGGATAATGTTGTAAAAAAAAAAAATTACCCTGGCATGGAATCTGTCGATATAAAGTAATTATTAAATAAAAATTAAATAAATAAATAAATAAAATAAAATAAAAGAGATCATCAGAAGCTCCAAACTCCTTTCTCAAACAACCACCAAAACAAACAAAAAAACGAATTGCACAAGTAGAACTCACTCTGAGCCAATTATGGCCCAGGGAGAAGGGGAGATCCAAGGAAATGAGGTCTACCCTTCCCCATGCATTCGTTCTCATTCACTCACTTCGTAAAAAATGGGAATTAGAAGCTACCGCTGGCTGTGAGCATGAAGTGAAATACTGATGGAGATTTGTCCAGAATAAACACGCCCAGGAAACGCAAGGTGGGCCTCTGTGTCTGCAGGAGCTTTCCTGAAGTCTTTTATCCGAATATCTGGCTCCCTTTTCTTTCCTGACTTGACTTAGTTTAGCAAGTCATTTGACTCAAATAATAAGTTGAAGGAAAATTCAGTTTAGAGGGAAAATGTTGTCTGTAGTATTACCAGGGCAAAACCTTAAATTGGTGCTGGGTCCTACTTGGCAAATGAAGCCAAAACATCCCTATCTGAATGATAAGTCACGTATTCCTATCATATAAGACTTTAGTATTCGCGTGGGGGGGGGGGGAGAAGGGGGAGAGAGAGGTGCTAAGTCCTGGGAATAGTTTCTTAAGAGAAATAAACAAGAATTTATTAGGTAGAATTTTGTCAAAAAATTAAAAATCTCTATTTCTTCTCCTTCGCTCCTTTTCTCCTCTCTTGCTTTCTTCCTACTATCCTTCCTTATTCACATTCATCTTTTTCTCTTCTATCTTTCTTTGTCCTCCTCTTTTTCCTTTCTTCTTCTTTTGTTTCCTTTTCCTTTCCCTTCCTCTTTCCTTTTCCTCTTCCCCCTCCTCCTCCTCTTTCTCTTCTTCCTTGTCTCCCTATTTTTTCTTCTCCTCTTCTCTCTGTTTCTATTTCTGTCTCCATCCCCGTTTGTGTGTCTTCCCCTGTCTGTATCTCTCTATTTCTGCCTCTCTCACCTTTCTCTGTCATCCCCCCTCCTCCCTATGTATTTCTCTTTCTGTCTCTTGCTCTCAGTCTCTGTCTTTCTCTCTCCTTCCAATTTAAAACAAATACACATTATCCAGCTCTTTATTCTAGCTCTAGAACATTAAGGAAAGGCGTTACAGATACGTGATCTGGGGATCCAGAAAAATAATGCAGATGCAATGATATCCAGCTTCCTAACCAACAGAGAAACGCCGAGACTATAAAGTCATGCTTTCTGGTGACCGAGCAAAGCTAGCGTTCGCATACAGGAAAACTCCTCCAGTTTGAAATTCAACTTTAAAAAAGCGGCAGGGTCTGGAAGACAGAATGTGCTTGGCTCCTTGCATCCAGTGTGGACTCTCACAGAAACGCCTTCCCTTGCCTCCATTCAGAGAAAGTCAATCAGAAAGTCCATCCCCCGACTCATACAGAAAAGTAATCATCACAAGCTGATACCACGGACACAACAGCTGGAACGCAGCTAAGTAAATACAGGGGGGGCTCCCAGGCTTGGAACCCCTCTTGCTTGCTCTAAATATAACTCAGGACCACTTATTAGAAAATATGGCAATAGCTCTAAGATGGAGCTACAGTGGAAAAGAGCAAGAGAAAATAAGATCAGCTGTTCTTCACCGAAATGAATATATCAATTATTCATAAAGTCTTTCTCAGATTTTCCTTTCCCTTCTTGACACAGACTTTAAACATTCCCATGATTTGGGGCTGGGGATTTTTATTTCTCTGTTTTCTGCCATAAAGTTAGCACCTAAACTCTAAATTCCCATTGCAAAGTCTAAATATTTGCAATGGCTTTTAATTTTAGATAATTAATATGAATGATAATGTGCTATCAGCTATAGGTACATACTCATGGAAAATTAAATGTCACTTTTATCTGTACATATTTAATCACGTTTTTATCGAGATTAAATATTCTTATTCGGGATTAGACTGAGGCTGGCTTTGACTGGATTTCATTTTGATTGGTGAAATTAGCCAGAGTAAGGCTTTCAAAGATGGCAGCCAACTTTCCCCTTTCGCCTTCCCCCTTTTATTATAAAAAAAATCTTAAAGTTCCCAAGACTTTTCATTTTGATAAGACAAACAAAAGATCTAACCTGGATTATCTCTGTAGCAACGAATCACTCAGTGTAACGCTTACCAGAGTAGAACAAATCCCATTGGATTCAATGTTCAAGTTCAGTGTGCTTGCTGTGTAGTGTTCCGCTCAGTTCCCGGTTCTTGAGCATCCGTGACGTGCAGCTGGATCCGCCGGGGCCTGGGTGCCGATGGCCCTTCGAGGCTCCTGGGATTAGCCCTGGGAGTGACCCTGGTGGGGCTCATTGAGTTCAACCGTCTTTTTTTTACTTGATGAGTCAGTAAAGCCACAAGGTCACCTAGTAGTAAGAACCAGAATTCAGAGTTAGCACTGGCAATGGTGACTCCAGAAAGCGTTCCACTAACCCCCCTAAAAAGCCCACTCCTGGGGGTCTCCTGGGGGGTAGCAGGTCGGTCTCATGGAAAAACAATGGACTGTGGAGCTAGAGTTTGGGTCTCATCTTGCACTTAAGGTTCATCCTGGGAGAACTGTTCTAACTTACTGTCAGACAAGTATGACTCTTCATGATCCGATATGGGGTTTTCTTGGTAAAGGTATCAAAATAGTTTGCCATTTACTTTTCCAGCCCATTTTACAGATGAGGAAACTGAGGCAAACAGGATTGAATGTCTTGCTCAGGGTCACACAGCTTGTGTCTGAGGTCAGATTTGAACTCGGGACTTTCTGAGTCCAGACAAAGCACTCTCTCCCGAGTCACCTAGCTGTCTCTATATAAAGGGTAGTGGCTGCTGCTGTTGTTGTTGTTGTGAAATACGCCAGTGGAGGCTCATAAATGACAGCATTTAAGACAAACTTAACCCTTTAGGGTTACCCCCTGAATCCTGAGGATAGCTCACCTGTGAGTGTGAATGAAATCTGGGGGAAGTAGTCCATGGGGAGCCCTAACGGTTAGATTTTCGGGTCTCATTGCAAATTGTTTTCCAGAGACGATTCAAAGCTTCACGGCAATAGAACGATGGTTCTGTGCTCTCCGAAAATCCTGTTGCTGGCTTCTCTCTCTCTTCTTCGCTAATGATGAGCGTGCAGTGATAAATCTGGGTTACCCTAATTAGGATCTGTCTGATCAGTGCTTCTGAACAGTAATCAGGTGATTGTTAAGAGACTGATTTTTTTTTCTTTTTAAAACTCTGTTTCTTTGTTCATAGCCTTAGACACCTTGCCTGCCGGGGACTGGCTCTCGGCTTTCTGGATTCGGGCGCACCCTCCTTAGCTGTCTGGAGGCCGGGGAGTCACTGAAGGTCATCCTCAATCCTGATGGAAGGTTATAATGACTCTCCAGGTGGAAACTCCTGCCTGTGTCCCCTGCTGGGGAGGTGGAGGCAGGGAAGGGAAGGGAGTCGCTCCAGACTTGTGATTTCATCATTCTAGGGAACACTTGCTTGGCAAATTCCTCCAAATAATGCAGACTCCCAGCTTGGGCTTTTAGAGGGGAGCGGGATGGGGGGAGAGCCTGGGGGCGAGAGGCTGAGCCAGTTGCTGAGCCCACCTTCAAAGCCGGCGTAGGTCAGAGGTAGGATTTGAAAGGATCTGGCTATTTCCAACCTGGCAGGCTGCCCTGCCTCATCTGCAAAAGGTTCTACGCTAAATTATACCTTAAATACTTGTATCTGATGGAAGCGATAGCACATTTTCGTTTCCCAAGTCTGGGAAAGCTGGGAGTTCGTTCCTCTGGGCTGGGCTACCAGGTCCCGGTCAATCCCTGCTTAGTCTCTCTTCAGATCAGCTAGGAGAAGACCATGGTCGCAGTCCTCAGGTTCCTCCTCCCTTCCGACGAGTGCAGTCCGGAGGAGAGGCTGCTCTGAAGTGCCAGCTGTTCAGGCGAGAATTCAGCTCGCTCCGTGGCTCGGCTGGCATTTCACCAACCGTTGTTTAAAACTACGGAGCCTCCAGCCTCTCTTGCCCGCGGTTCCCTTGGCGGGAGGCCAAAGTAACTTCTCTCTGAGCATCTAGCCGGCTTTCTCCTTATCCCGCACCTCCTGGAGTTCCCTGGAAATACTTTTCAGAGACAAAATGTTGACTGAACTATAAAAGTCGGGGTACGTATAACAGAGCTGTTGGCAGGAAGACAACTAATAGCGGCTCTCCTGTGGCCCTTTCCATGGCGGGTGAGCTTTATAGAGCAGAACTAAGCCCACGGGCCAGTCTGGACGCCCCCAATTCAACAACGAAGGCCAAACGTCATAGTTTGAATGATAAAAATATTTTCTGCACTCCGGATTTTGAGAGAAGTGAAAATAAACCAGAGCTACCAGATCCTCAGCTCCAATGGGCTAAGGGGAAACTCCCCAAGTCTCTCTCTACTTGTTCTGGGGGAGCTCACATCCTCTCAGTGTGAAAATGCCTTCCACCAAGGCAGATGAGCAACTTTGGGAGATTCATCTTGGCCCCTGAGAGATCCAGGTGACTTGGCCATGGCCACGGCCACGTAAACCAGTAGCGTCAGAGGAGATCTTCCTGCCTCCAAGTCTGGCTCTCGGCGGGGCCGCGCCATGCTGCCTATCCAGAAACCATCCTGGATCTGAATCTGGACCTCTAACCCTGCCCCTACTCCATATTGCAGCCCCACTGGCCTCCTTGCCATTCTCAACACATGCTATTCCATTTCTCATCTCCCTGTCTTTGTGCAAAGTGGCCTCCATGTCCGGGGCACACGCCCCCTCATCAACGTTTCTGAATTGCTGGCTACCTTCTACTCTCAGGGCCCGTACTCCTTCCTGTAGGAATCCCGTCCTAGTGATGGCGTTGCCCCTCCCCGCGAATCTGCCTCTACCTTTGCGTTCACCCTTCTGAGTTCACGCTGCGTGCCCCCCTCCCAGTTATTTATATCCCTTGTGGACAGGGACTATTTCGTTCTAGTCTTTGTAACCCCTTGGACTTAGTCTTGATCAGAACTAAATAAGTGCTTTAAATAAATGAATGAAAAGTTTAATCTCATTATGTGTGTCTATGTTTGCTAACATGTTTCATCAGAATTGTTAGTAATATAAATGAAACAAATGAAATAAATGTATCAGTCGCCCATCGGTCAGTCAGTGAATCAATTTTAAGGGCCTACTATGTGTCAGGCACGGTACCAAGGGCTGGGAATACAAAAAAGGCAAAGATGGTCCCTGCCCTTGAGGAGTTTGCAGTCTAATGGAGAAGATGCTAAGATGACACTTACAAATAAGCTACACACAGATTAGAAAAGATGAAGAGAGGAAGGCATTGGAATTAAGTGACATGAGGAAAGGTTTCCTATAGAAAGTCTGGTGAGGATGACAAGAGAAGCTGAGGATCCTGAGAGTCCAGGGGAGGAACTGAGTTCCCAGGAGAAGTACAGAAACTCAGAGCTTAAGATAGACTAAGAAGCTGGGTTTGTCCCCAATCATCAGAAATGAAAGGGGTGGGGGCAGAGAAACAAAAGGAAACACTCAGGAAAATTGAACAGCCCCTGAAAAGAGCAAGGGCCAATGGACCCTGCTGCCTCAGTCCCTAAATTCCAGCGATTTTATGCCTCAATCAGAGCCTCTGCATTTCCCATGAATAGCCAGCTCTTCATGAAATGCAGAAAGAACTCTGTTAGAGAAGGGAATGAAATGGAGAAAAGCAGGAGGAGGCGCTGGCCTGATGCACAGGGAAGACCCAGAAACCAATGTCAGCAATGACTAGAAAGAAAAAGGCCCCCGAAGGTCCCACTTGATCCTAATTACCAAGTCTGCTGGGAAGGGAAGGGATGGGGAAGCTTCCTTCTCTCCTGTCTCCATGTTAGATCAGAAGGAGAATTTGAACCCAGGAACTCTGACTTCCAAACCATTTTGCCATTGTACCATCCCCCTCTCTATTACTCAGGGATAGTCCCTTCCTATTTATTACCCCTAATCACCAAGAGAATAATCTTTTCTATTCCTGTAAGAATAACTGTCAGGGGCCAGCTAGTTGGTAAAGTGGATAGAGCACCAGCCCTGAAGTCAGGAGGATCTGAGTTCAACTTCCTAGCTGTGTGACCCCCCAACTGCCTCCACCCAAAAAAAGAATAACTGGGACAACAGGTAACATTTCTATGGCACTCTAAGGCTCTCAAAGTGCTTTACGAGCACTTGCTCATTTGACCCTCACAACCACCCTCTAAAGCAGGTGTTATTACTATTCCCATTTAACAGAAGGCGCAAAGGTACCAAACAGATGTTAAGTTACTTGTCGGGTGAGGAGTCAGAACTCAGGTTTTCCCAATGAGCAGCACAAGGGGGCCCTCACTCTAACTCCCCGTACTTTTCCCTCACAGCTTCCTACTAAGTAACATTGAAATGCAGAGTCTAGAATTGCAGGTATAAGTGCAAGTAAAGGAAAGGACTAAGGACTCTGGGAAAGGAGTTCTAAAGAACTGTTTGGGGGGCAGCCCCCCAAGGAAGCTATTCCAATTCATTTGTCAAATCCCCAGCTGGCCGGGTCTCTTAACCCAGGAAACCAGAATTGCTTTGAAAGTGGCAGAGCCCGCGTCTTGGATGTCAGTAAGAAGCACAAACCACTTTTCACTAAGCTCCAGTTGCCCCCAAACAAGAATCGTGTTGGAGCTCTTCCTTTTCTCCGGCCTGAGCACCGGGCTTCCTGACCAACATCCAGAAAGAGCTGATCCACGTGGGGAAACAGGGCTCCAGTGTTAAATGAGAAGTAATTAAGATTAGCGACTAATTCCATTAAATGCAATCCAACAAACATTTAGTAAGCAGCCAGAAATCAACATGGGACTCATTAGCCAAGGATTTCTCTTCCCTTTCTGGAAAATCAGGACCAAGTTTCCCCTTCTCCAATCTCTGTGGCCCTTTCCCTACTTTCCATGATCTTTCAAATATCCCTGAGAGTTTCTCAGCAATCTCGCCTGCTGTTTTGGGGCCTCGAGAACATGGACCATTTAGGCCAGAGGGATCCTCCACACCTAGCTTGAGCATCATCTTCCCATTAGCCATTTTTGCTCTTCATAGCTTAGATTTTGAGTCATCTCCAGAGTCATGCAGTCAGTATGCATTAAGGCGGCGCTTGAACCCAGTTCTTCTGAACTCCCCGTGTACTGTGCCCAAAGCCCAGTCCTAAATCTCACAAATGATCTTCAGCTGAGCCAAATGTGAATTTCCCCTGTTTCCCATAATGCCTCTGGCTCTCCAGGTGGGGCTTTATTTCTAAAGCTAATTATTGGTTATTTTAAATAAAAGAGTCAGGCTAAATTATATGCCCCAAACAAAACTATTGGCATTTCAAAAGCTGAGCTGCATTTGACCCCGGGAAACTTACCCAAGACTTCCATGAGGGGACACACGAGGCCATCCAGGCCTCCATGACAGAATTTGAGCCAAAGGGAGTTCTCACAACTCATGGACTCATTCATTAACCTCCAGTGGAATCAGATAGTCTCTGGGACACAGTCAGTATTTAATTAATGTCTATTGAAGGTCCAGTGGAAGAGCCATCAGCCCATTCTCATTCATTGATAATCTGGGATGGGAGATAATGTTCAGAGCTTAAATAGTTGGTTTTGAAAAAGTGAATACAGAATCCCTTTGTTGGAGAGGGGGGAAGCGGAAGTTGCTTCAGCCTTCATTGCTCCCTGTGACGTCTGGGGAGGGGGTCAGGGGAGACAAGGACGGACAGAACGAGATTACCGCTTCTCCCCCCAGCGGTGGTGAAACAGAGGTGGTCCAAGGTTGCTGCTATGCCCTCTGAGGTGGTCCAAGGTTGATCCTGATCTCGTGATCATCATCTAGCGCCACAGAAAGAAGTCACAGGTTTCTAAATGAAATCAGAGATGGCTCCCCCCATTCAAACGCTGGAAAAAGATGATTATATTCCCAAGATATGAGTAATTATATTCAAATGCCATTTACTACTATAAGAATATCACACAAAAAAAAATTAAAAAAAGAATATCACACACAAACACTCTCTCTCTCTCTCTCACACACACACACACACACACACACACACACACACACACACACACACACTTCTTTAATTCTGACCATCCTTGAGAAAATGTTGCAGGACAATTATTGTTGAAAAGGCCAGCTGATAGACTCACACACTTGCGAGCTGCAAGTGTAGAGGGGCTGTAGCTTCCTAGACTTACAGTGGGTAGTCATCCAAAATTCCCCATCACTTTCCAGAATGCGAGGGGACTTGGTCAAGGTGCTACAGCAAGAAGCAGAGCTGCTGTGGGCACCTCGGTCCCCTGATTGTCCTCCGCTCCTAACTGTCCACAGACAGGAAGCTTCTTGCTGCTTCCCTGCAGCCCAGGACCTGGGAGTCAGGGGAGGGAGCGGACTGAGCAGGGCAGCCCGAGCAAAGGAAAGCAGATGACCAGAAGTAGGCACGGTGGGCTTGCATCCCAGATATCACCCAGAATTATCCCAAGCCAGAAGGGGCCTGATGTCATTCTCAGTCACTGTTCCCAGTGGGTGCTGGCTTAGGGATCATGAGGCTTCAAAGGAGGAGCAAGTTGCCTATATTTTTGCTCCTTTTCCCCCAAAACCTTTTTTCCTATGGATCCAGATTCTTTCTTTCCAGGGTTCAAAGCCCTTCCCAATGTGACCAAAGCCAGCTTCCTTCCTTAAATACATATCGGATACAGTTTATACAAAATAACTTGGGAGAAGCCCCGCCAACCCTTTGGGGGTCCCTGCAGAAGCCCTGAGGAGGAGGCCAGAGTCAAGCTAAACTTTGGCAGAATCTGGGAAAACCGAGAGGCAGCAGGGAGGAACGGGGCTCTCTCGTTCCCACTCACCGGGGAGGGGCGGGGCTCTCTCGTTCCCACTCACATCAGGACCCTCCAAGTCTGGACCAAGAGGGCCAAGCCGGTAAGAGCTGTGTCTCTGGATGCCATGAAGCTTGCTGATTGTGTCAACGGGGAGAACAATAGTAGCTACTCCCTACTGTGGAGGAGCAAATAACTTGCTTTTATTGGGCACTTTGCAAACCTTAAGCACTCTGGAAATGTTAGCTCCATCACGACTTTTTCATTATTAGCTAGGCCGGTTTTGTCCCCACTCGGGCCCCCCCCCGAGGGACTGGGGTGTCTCTCCCTAACACCGTCCACTTGAGCCTCCACAGTGGGTTCTTTCCACTTTGAATCGGCAGCGATCAGTCCCCAGCCCCATTTGATCAAGGGACTTCATTGACTTTTACAAAAGGCTATTTCCTTTGAATCCCAAGAACAGCCATTTCCTCCTCACCTCCCCAACACCTTCCCCGTCCTGTCTGAGCCCGAGCGGTTTAACAGTTTCCAGCCAGCACACAGACCCGGAGCAGGGGGCTTCCATTGCACGTCTGGGGAGCAGGATCCCCAGCCCGGGAGACCCAAGCTGAGGTCACCTGCTCTCTCCCTGGCATTCCACCAAGAAGACAATTCCTTCCCAGCGGTCTTGGTTTCGCCCCCAAGGGCCGGAGAAATTTCCACTTTTGAGAGCTCAGCTTAGTCTTAAATCTGTGCTCCCAAGAGCCACCGCTAATGCCCCAATAGCCTGGATAGAAATGTGTTTCTTCCTAAAGGGCCTGGTGGGGACCGACATTTTCTCTCTTCGCTCCGGGCCATTCTTCAGTGATCCAAAGCATAAGAAGGGAAAGGCTGGCAGCAGGTCGGACTCTGGCTCTGAAGGGCTCCGGGTAAGTGATCATGGGAATGTTTACTTCCCATCCCACCTCCTGACCTCAGTTTCCTCATCTGTAAAGTGAGCGTGTTGGGCCTGATCTCTCTCTCTTTTTATTTTTTTAATAACTTTTTTATTGACAGAACCCATGCCAGGGTCATTTTTTGCAACATTATCCCTTGCACTCACTTCTGTTCTCGTTTTTCCCCTCCCTCCTTCCACCCCTCCTCCCAGATGGCGAGCAGTCCTTTACATGTTAAATAGGTTACAGTATATCCTAGATACAATGTATGTGTGTAGAACCGAAAAGTTCTCTTGTTGCACAGGAAGAATTGGATTCAGAAGGTATAAATAACCCGGGAAGAAAACAAAAATGCAAGCAGTTTACATTCATTTCCCAGTGTTCTTTCTATGGGTGTAGCTGCTTCTGTCCATAACTGATCCATTGAAACTGAATTAGCTCTTTATCGAAGAGATCCACTTCCATCAGAATACATCCTCAAACAGTATCGTTGTTGAAGTGTATAATGATCTCCTGGTTCTGCTCATTTCACTTAGCGTCAGTTCCTGTCAGTCTCTCCAGGCCTCTCTGAAATCCTCCTGCTGGTCATTCCTTACAGAACAATAATATTCCATAATGTTCATATGCCACAATTTACTCAACCATTCTCCAATTGATGGGGCCTGATCTCCAATCGCCCTCCAGCCAGGTTCCTCAGGCCCAAACTAAAACCCATCCCATCCTCCTCCAGTGTTTCAGAGGCTCCACGGCTCTGTAGGTGGTGTTTGGGGGGATGGATTCGGCACAGGGTCTGCTGTGAGAACTGTTACAGGGATGTCGCAACATATGGGACAGAGAGAGAGACGGACAAACATATAAACAGAGACAGAGACACGGAGACACAGAGATACAGACACAGAGACACAGAGAAAGAGACAGACAGAAAAGGGAACTAATCTTGGGGGAGAAACATCCCGATCCAGTTCTTGAACTTGTCACAAAATAGCTGCATGACCCTGGACAAGTCACTTAATAATCTCTCAGGCCATTTTCTTAAATGTGGACACAAGCAGGCAATAAATATGTACCGCGCGCCAGGTGCTGCACTACAAGATACCAAGGCTCACTCCATTAAAGCGGATCATCCGTCCTGGAGCAGGGAGGGGGAGGGGCCATCAACACGCGGGAGTTTGGCTGAGATTCAACTGGGCATCAAATAGCACTGGCAGCCCCCTCCTCCCCACCCCTCACCCCTCCACCCCCCAGCCCCCGCCAGATGGGTGTAAAATTCTTGCTAACAGAATAGTGTGTGCCTGACACAGAGAGCGGATCAGAAGCAGATGTGCTCACGGTGACCAAAGTCACAACACAAACGAGAACCAGGGACTCCACGCTGAAAAATGGTGCTCCTGCCAAGGGGGGAGGGGAGAGAGAAAGGAGCAGGGAGGGGGGGAGGGGGAGAGCAGGAGGGAGGGAAAGGCAGAGATAGGGACAGACGCGGCGCTTGGCCAAACCCGGAATGCGAGTTGTCCGGGCCCACACTGGCGTTCACACTGCCCGCTTTGGGCTTCGTCTCGCGGCTCAGATAGCCCCAGTCAGGGAGGTCGACATCAAGAACGTGTTTTGTTAAGAAATCCGCGGTAAAGAAACCCTAATCACATTAGAGGAAAAGCAGTCCTGGGCTTGCTTCGGGGTCACGCCCCATTTAGTCCCCTGGAAAGGCCCGCGGGCCCGGGAGCGGCCCGGCTGCAGCCGAGGCCGGGGCATCCGCGCGTCCACGCTCCGCTGAGCGGGCCCGGATACTTGGCTTCGGCCGCCCCCGGCTACTGGGCCAGGAGGGGCTCCGGAGCCCCCTTCCCGCCCCCTTCTCCCCGGCCCTGCGCCAGGTCAAGGTCAGGCCGGTCCTCGGCCGCCTCGCGCACCGGGAGCAGGGGGAGGGGCGGCCTGGGCGTGTCCTCCGGAGCCGGCCCGCCCGCTGGGCTCGGAAGCGGGGCCCGGGGATGGGGGTAGGGGGTGGGGGGTCCGGACTCTGCCTCGGTTCTGGGGAGTTCGGGGGGAAGCCCGATGCTTCTGTCTGCCGGGCTGTCCCCTCTGCCTCTGGTGCTCTTCCCTTCCTCGGGCGCGGGCTTCCTGCTCCGCTCCTCTGAGGAGGAGAAACACGACACGTGTCCGATCGGGCACGTGCGTGGGCTCGCGGCTCGCTCTGCTTTGGGAGTTCGGGGGGAGGGGGAGCTCCCGGGGGAAGCGGCCCCTCCCCGCTCTGAGTTCTAGAGTTCCTGCGCGCGAGACCGACTTGTCCGGGGCCAAATGGCCAAACTAGAGAAGAGAACTGGGACCCCAAGGCCAGTCCCCTGCCTGCTTCCCCAAGCACCTCAGGGATGCCCAGTGAATACAGACAGAGATGGCAGGTGACCCGCGCGCACATATACTTAGATTGGCCTCCCTGAGCTGAGCACTGCTTCCCCTGAAGGGAGGACGTTGGAGCCTTCCAAATCAAGGCACCGGAGCAGACTGGGCCGGCCCATTTGGCAGCCGAACCGGCAGAGAGGGCGGAGCCAGGAAGAGAAGGCTAAGACAGCAAGAACAGGGACTGGACGATGGGGAATATCCCAAGGAGGCCGCTGGAATCCTTGGGGTACCCCCAGATGCCGGGGCCAGGGGCTGGGCCCTCAGGAAGCAGACTGTGGGGGCACAGTGGGCCCCAGCCCGGGGTTCACATGGGACAGTGATGGTGGCCGGGCTCCTGAGCCTGCCGAGGAGGTTACCCCTGAATATCACGGGGAGAGCCCCAATTCTGGAGAAGGGTCGTCCCATTCAGCCCCCACATGGCATGTACGCTCCTACAGACACATTCTCACACACACACACACACACACACACACACACACCACCTTTGTACTCACTACACACAGGGTAAACAAACACCAAAACACACAGTAGGCTTGGTCCCCATTGATCAGTTGGCCTGGACCCTAAATAGAGACACATATTCGTTCTCTCCAAACAGTCTTAAGCTCCCTCCCCCAATTCCCTCCTCCATCAGTGTTTAAAAGAACAAAAAATGACAGGACACTGCCACAGACACAGGGGGGGGTGGGGAGGTAATATCCCCCCAGGGATGTAAGGCCCTGGTAATTCTTGGCCTTTCAACACCAGAAAGTGGGCCAGAGTCTGCTGGGAATCTCCCTCCAACAGAATGAAAATCTCTGTTTTATGGAAAAAGCCCAACGTAGCATTTGACTTTTTTTTTTGGGGGGGGGGAGGCAAAGGATGATGGGAATATAGTTGGAAATGAATTTCGACTGCAACGAGCACTGATGATGTCCAGGTCTGATCATCAGCGTGTTCAGGAGAGCTCCCACACCCAGGGCGGCAGCACTCACTGTCAGAGAAGCTGAGAATGGCCTCTGCTGGCCCAGAGAGCTGCAGCCAAGCAGGATCACGTACCTTTTCTGGAACCCGGGGACAAGGCCCTCACTAGGAGGGAGACAAACTTGACCTTTCTCCCCAAGTACAAATTGTCAAACGTTTTCTCTGACAGGGAAGCCCGTCGCCCTTCCACCGAGCCCCTCTTCCTTTGGTCCTCGACCTAGCCGGGGATAAGTCCACCCCCCGCTTCTTCAAGGGGGTCCCTGAGAGAGCTTTCCCTTCCGCAGAACTCATTTCTGACACTTTCTACATGACATAGAGCCAACGTCTTGGCAGAAGCCATCTTCTGGACAAGCTCAGGTCTCTTCAGTTGATCTGCCGGGGATCCCTTTCCTTCTCCTTTCCTCCATTCCTCTCTTCCTCTCTCCCCTCTTTTTCTGTGCTCCTCTCCCCATCCTTTCCTCCTCTCTTCTTTTATTTCTCCCCATACTTCTCCCGTTCCTCCATTCTTGCACACTTACTCTACATGCATACACTTTCACACACACACGCACACATGCATGCACACACATGCACACACACGCACACATGCACAGAAATCATTTCAGTCCTTCCCAACTCTTTGTGACCCCAGGACACTGGTAAAGATCCCGAAATGGCTTGCTGTTTCCTACTGTAGCTCAGTTTACAGATTAGAAAACTGAGGCCATGGGGTTAATGGGGTTAAATGACTTGCCCAGGGTCACACAGCTAGGTCTGAGGCTGGATTTGAAATCAGGTCTTTCAACTCCAGGTACAGAGCTCTATCTATTTTATCCACTTTGCTCCCAGCTGCCCCACCCCCCATCATTTAGAAACACAACAAACAATATGCTACTGGGGAGCTGGGGAGGCAACCTTGGGCTCATGCCCCCTCACCAGAGAAACAACCACAAGTTAATCAAATGGAGAGGAAAGAGCCCTGGCCTTGGCATAAGATAAGATTTGCCAGTCTCAGCAGCCCCTCCCCCAGCCAGGGCCAATCACCCATCATTCCCTTATTTTCCTTGCAGCCCCTCCCCCATCTGTTCAACGCTGAATGGTTGGGAAGGCCTTTCCCATCAGGCTCTTCCTTGGGTAGGACCCTGAAGGACCTTCCCCGGCGCATGGCTTCTGACACAGCTGGAAATACTGTGGCCATCCTCGAAGAGACTAAGAATGTTTGTGCCAGTCATCGGAGGCCTCGAAAGGGCTCTTCGGAAACTAGGATGAAAAAAATTCCCATGTGTCCAGAGCCTGTGGGTTTGGGAAGCATGATCCCATCTACTTCCTCAGAGAGTTGCTCCCAGGGCACAGAGAAGCAAGTGGTCCCGCCAAGTCATGTCGGAGCTAAGATCTGAAGTCTGGCCTTCCGGAACCCAGCACCTTATCTGCTAAGGAAAGGAGGGATGGAGAGAGAGAGAGAGAGAGAGAGAGAGAGAGAGAGAGAGAGAGAGAGAGAGAGAGAGAAGGGAGGGAAGGAAAGAAGGAAGGAAAAGAAAAGAAAAGAAAGAGGGAAGGAAGGGAGGGGAGAGAAAGAAAGAGAGAGAGAGAGAAGGGAGGGAAGGAAAAAAGGAAGGAGGGAAGGAAAGAAGGAAGGAAGGAAAAGAAAAGAAAGAGGGAAGGAAGGGAGGGGAGAGAGAGAGAGAGAGAGAGAAAGAGAGAGAGAGAGAGAGAGAGAGAGAGAGAGAGAGAGAGAGAGAGAGTCTCTTACATGATTCAGAATTTTGAGAAATGTGTTTTGGTTTTTTTTGGTAAAGCAAACAAATAAAACCCGAAGCAAGCTGACCTCTGAGTCTCCATCTCTAAAGCTACGATTTCCTGGGCCGGAGCCCCCTCTCCCCCCTACCCCCCCTCCCAGTTCTCCGGATTTCTGCAGATGCTGCGTCTCAGGGGCAGGAAGAAGCGAAGTCATCTTTTAGAAAAAGGTTTTTGAGGGACAGAAAGGATTCAGAATTCCCAGGGGAAAGCCGAGGCTTGGGGGCCCGGGAGCTGTCTGCCTCCTCCCAGAGCTGACTCGTCAGGACCGAGACTTTCCCGTTTCCACTTTCCAAGCCTCCAGGAGCTGGTCTCACTTCTCAGCCCCCTCCTCCTCCCCCGCAGGAATGGAAAGTCGGGAGTGAATGCCGATGGGGGAGGGGGCCCCAAATCTAAAGGCAAAGGCCTTGCTCCTTCGGGGTTCAGTAACTGAGGGCCCCGGGGGCTGTGGGGCAGCCGGTGGCCCAGTGAACGGAAAGCTAGGGCTACAGTTAGCAAGAACCAAATCTGCTCCGGGCCCTGGGCCCCCAACCTAACCTGTCGGCCTTAGTTTGCTCAGCTGCAAAATGGGCTGGGGAAGGGACCGGGAAACCATCCCAGTGTGTGGGCCCAGAAATCCCCAGGGGGTTTGCTGACCCAGAGTCGGGCCCAAGTGGCCTACGAGGCCCGTGAGTTCGGCAGCATTCCCCCCTTCCTCAGACTCCCGGGGATTTCCAGCTCCCGCTGCTGAGAACGGAGATCAGCCGCTTCCTGCCCCGACCTCGGCCTGAGGCCGGCCCTCAGAGGCCTCCCCGCCCCCCCCCCCAAAAAGGTTCCCGGGACTCTACTTCGGGCCCTTTTCCGTCCTAAGCAAGCCCGGCCGCCGCCTGTTGCCGAGGGCGCTGGCCCAGAGAGCCTTCGCTTCCCGGAGAGCCTTCGCTTCCCGGCTCGCAGCTCTCTCCGCGCCGCTTTGTTCTGGGTCCGAGGGCGACGCCCGGGCCTCTTCCCAGCGGGCCGTGAGCCGCTCTGGAGGCGGGTTCGGAGCCCACCTGCTCCTTAGCCCCGCGCCGGGAGCCCCCCTCCCCAGTTCCGGCCGTCTCTGTCTTTCCGATCATCCCCCGGCCGGCGGGCCCCGCTCCCGGCCATACGGGCAGGTTTCGCAATCCGCCGGAGGCGGCTCGGCTTCCCGTCCCGACGGAGAGCGCGGGAGGCCGGGCTCACCCCAAGGTAATCCCAAGCAGATTGCCCGAGCGCCTGAACTTC
This sequence comes from Antechinus flavipes, assembly GCF_016432865.1. Classification (NCBI taxonomy): domain Eukaryota; kingdom Metazoa; phylum Chordata; class Mammalia; order Dasyuromorphia; family Dasyuridae; genus Antechinus; species Antechinus flavipes. The sequence continues at coordinate 452,193,548 of NC_067401.1, read as the reverse complement.
CCGTCCCCTCTGGATCCCCCCAGGCTGCCCCGAATTGCGTCTTCCCCAGGGCCCTTTCTCGAGGCCAGCCGGCCGGCCGGCCTCTTTTATGGGTCCAGCGCGCGTATATTTCTTCTCCAGACGGCCTCCTGGAGGCCGCAGACTCGGAACTGCAAAACGACCGCGAGCTGGAAAAGCGATGATCTCCGCTGAGCTCACCTCTCCGGGAAGTCGGAGCGCACGTTTCCATCTAATTGGAAAAACTGCGCTCCGCACGGAGCTCAGGCTTCGGCACTTGGCAGGCCCGGGAGGCAGGTGGGGGAGCGCCGCGGCGCCCGGGCCTGGGCCCTCCCTTCGGGGAAGGGCGCTTCGACGGGGCTGAGGGCGTCTCCACGCTGGGGACGCGAGCCTGGCAAAGGAGAGCCAGTCCCATCGTTTGGCTGAAAGCCAGGGGGAGCCTGAGGGCGCACGGAGGAGGGTCCCCGGGCTTCTGGCCAAAAAGAAGAGGGAGGCAGGGAAAGGCCAGGCCTCGGGGGCCGAGGGAAGAGGCGCTCAAGTGACTGTGCTCAAGGGATTCCCCTTCGCCTCGAGGAATGGCCACTGGGAGCCGGAAGGAAACTGAGGGGCCCGCGGATCCATCCCTCCTCATTTTGGAGATGAAGGAACCCCGGCCAGTGAGGTAGGTGAATCAGCCAGGGTCACCCAGGGGGCCGACATTCAGAGAGTCAGGTGTCTGGGAAGCTTTCCTCCCTCACCCTCCACTCCTCGCGCTCTCCCTTCTGCTCCGTAATTTTACTGGGATTTCAGAGGCACTTCCGAGGTGCCCCGTGGGTTCCTGGAAGGAGACGAAGATAAAACTTGACTACAGCGTAGACAGTTCTGTTGAATTCATTAACCCGCTGAGAGGAGACACTGATTGAGCTTCTCCCCAAACTGGCTTCTGGGCTTCTCCTGGGAACGGGTTCGGGCCCGGTGGGCACGCCTTGGGGAAGGCCTGGTTCCAGGTGGCCGCCCAGGGCTGGAAGGCCCTCCCGACCCCCTCCCACCCGAGCTCCCCCTGGGCTCTGTGGGGCCGAAGAGGGCGGCCTTGGGAAGGGCCTTCACCTGAGGGAGGTTGGGTGTGGGTGATAAGGGGCACCTTCCCGAGCTTTTCCAGCCCACTGAGTGACTGCTTCGGAAGGCCGCAGTTCCTCTTAGTGACTGGCCTCTGGAGAGAAAGCCCTCCACTTCGAGAGCCAGGGCCAACCTCAAGATTCCCGTTGCTCTTCCCATCACAGTGATCCTGGGCCGCTCACTTCCCTGCTCGGTTTCTCTTCTGTAAAATGGGCGTGTTGCTGCTGTTCAGTCAGGCCACCCTTCTGGAGCCCATTAGGTGTTTTCTTGCCGAGATGCTGGAGCATCTCTTTCTTTCTGTAATTCATTTTCTCCAGTTCATTTTGCAGGTGAGGAAACGGAGGCAGACAGACTTCGCGGAGGCCCCCAGCTCCTGAGTGTCCGAGTCCAATTTGACCTGGGAAAGCCGAGTCTTCCACATGCCGGGCCCAGAGCTCGGGTATCCCCGGCAAGCTGCCCTCAAATGGGGGTGAGACCCCTGCAGATCCTCCAGGACTAAACCTGATCTCCACTCTGGGAAAGGCCAGCTGATTTTCTCTCTGCCTCCTGCACCACACTCCCCTAGCGCTTCCACGTGACCACCACCTACGCAGCCGAGTGTGCCCCTGGTTGGCAGCAGAACCGGGCAGAGGCAGAGGAGGGGGAGCTCCCACTGCCCTGAGCCATCAGCCCTCCGGAGGGACCCAGCAGGGCTTTACCGCCCCAAGTCCAGTTCCGGGAACCCAGGGAAGGCAGGGAGGGGATGCAGGGGGGTTCAAAAATCCGATCTGCTGTCTCTGGAAATCACCTTTCTCTGCCTGGGCTCTGGGAAAGGCTTGGCAGAAAGAGCTTTCAGCCCGGCGGGGTCTTACCAGTATGTCACCGAATAATTTAGTCAAATCACAGTAAGGGGAGGGGAAGGGCGTGCAGGGGAGAATGGGGGAATCAGCACCTAAGGGTGAGGCTTTGGGTGTAAGGACCAATTTGCACCGTCTCTTCTCCCTCTGAGCACCCTCCCTGGGTTGGCGCCCAGATGCAATGCCCCATCTGCCCAGTCCTAATTCCCTGCTCCAGCACAGATCTGTAGGACGGGTTCGGAACTCGGAAAGCCCAGTCCTAGACAAGACTGGAGGGAAGGCGTCTGGTCCAAGGCGCCTAATCCCGGGAACTTTTTCTCCCAGAATAAATAAGGAGCGGGCAACTTCAGGGACCTCTCTGTGACTACAAGGATCGTGGGCACAGCTCATCTGAGTCCGGGAAAGCAGAGAACTGAAGAGGCGGAGGAGTGCAGGGATGGGGGAGGAGTGCAGGGATGGGGGAGGAGTGCAGGGATGGGGGAGGAGTGCAGGGATGGAGACAATTTACTTCATTTCTCTTTTGGAAAGCCCTTATCTCAGAGCTTTGTACACAGTTGGTGCTCAATAAGTGCTTCTTTCCTTCTTTCTCCTTCCCTCTCTGCATCTCACTTTTCCTATCTGTAAAAGTAGGGGATCAGAAAAGATTTCTAAGGAGCCTTTCGGTTTTAAATTCTGTGGCCCTAGGAACTTAAAGAGGAAGGGGGGAGACGAAAAGGGGAAAGAAGAAAAGAGGGCAGAGAGGGAGGGAGGAGAGACAACGGAGGAGAGGGGAAAGGAGGAGAGAGAAGACAAAAAGCACTGAGAAATAGACACAAGGACAAAGAGACAAAGGACAGAAGGCGATTTCGGGCCAATCTCGCAGTCAGGAAGACCAGGGTTCAAATCCAGCCGCTGGCACTTCGTTTTGTGGCTGGAGGTAAATCCCTTAGCCTCCCTTGCTCCGGAGCTCCCTAATCCGATCACTTCTAAATGCAGGGCAGATCTGCCTTAGTGAAGAGTCCGGAGACCTCACCCCTCCGGGAAAGCTCGGCTCGAGCCTCCGAGCACACTCCCCCCATCGTGCGCGCACACGTGAATGTGTCCAAATAGCTGCTTCTGGGCTCCCCAGAAGCCCCAGCCTGCGCCCAGCCTCCTTCGGCCGGGGCCTCAGGCCTCCGGCGAGATGAGACTCGGCTCCAGGGGCTGATTTAGACGCCCGGGGCGCTCTCCGACCTCGGGCCCACCTCGGGCCTCTTCTGGCTTCCACCCAGTCCCGGAAAGCAGGGGGCTGAAGCCTGGCGCTTCCCCATCCCCTCTCCCACCCTCCCCCGGAGCATTTTGCGCCCTGAGCGCGCCGGGCCAGCCCGCCCTAAGGAGGTCCAATTGCCGGGAGTGAAAGGTAAGCGGCTTCCCGCGTGTCTTCGCCGGGCTCCGGGGCCGCTCTCGCGCTTCCCGGCAAGCTCGCGGAGGCATGGGATCTCGGGAAGGGGAGCCCGACAAGTTCCCTTCTGTCCCGGCCGCAGACGGAGTTTTTCCCTGGCTCTGAGTCCAGCGCTCCCTTCCCATCCCGCTGGGGCTCCACCTCGAGTAGCCAGGGCTCGGAGGGGCAGAGAAACGTATCCTAGGACGCTGGGAGGAGGGATCAGGCCTGGGCCTGGGCCTTCCCCCTCCCATTTAGGATTGTAAAACTCTCTCAAAGCTGGGCGTGTTGGGGGACGCTCCAGATCGGCCTCTGGGCATCCGAGGAGCCAGGGAGCGGCTCCCCGTCAGGTCTGGTCCTCAGAGTTCCCTTAAATCTAACCTAACAGCTTGGAGAGGCAACGAAGAAGATCTGACGTTCGCGCGTACACGCGTGGAATTGTTTGCCAGCGCTGTCCACGCAAACACACCCAGGGGTGATGGCTTTCGAGCCTCACAGCAAGCTTGGGAGGCTCACGCTGCAGGGCCAGTTCTCCCCGGCACTCACTGCCCAGCACAGTTTTAAAACTGGAGTCCTCATCCCGAGCAGATGAAGTCCCCCCCACCCCCGGCTCCGGCTCCGGCAGCCTCCCCGGAGACTCTGGGAAGCGCAGTGGTTTGCGGGGACCGCACAGCCAGTTGCAGCCGGCCGCCTGTCCTGAACCCCATCCACAGTCTAGCACTTCGTAGGCGCTTAACTAGAGCTAATCAATGTACCGATTGTGGAGACTGTTTGTTGCCCCGGACCTTAAATGAGTGAGTGGCCCAGGGCCACGAGAGATCAAAGCGGGATTCGAATTCAGCTCTCGTGGACTCCGAGGCCTGGGCTCTCTGGCCCCCACGCCGCGCTGCCTCTTGCTGCCCGCTCCGATTTAGGGGGTTGGCCGGCGGGCCCCAAGCCTGCCTGACGGGAGCGGAGAAGGGCGCCGAAACCCTTCTGGGAGCTCGCCACTTGGAGATGTCCGTCGGGGGGCCCCCACCCCTCCAAGGGAGGCGGCCCCTCGCGTTTTGAGACAAGTTTGGGGAGGCGGGGGCGAGGCCAGGGATCGCAGTGTGTGAGGCTTTAGGGTAAACACGGCGCTCCGAACGAAGGGGGGAATCCAGGACCGGCCAGCGCGGCCCGAAGGCCCGAGCTCTCGGCTTAGCCTGCGGCTAACTTAGGCCGCTCCTTCCCGAGGGGGACAGAGAGGTGGCAGCTCGGGACTCCGGCCCGTCCTGGGAGGTGGAGCTGGAGGCGGGCGTCGGGCACCCAGAGCCTCCATCCTCCTCTTAGGTTTCCCGAGGTCCAGGGAGCCGGGATAGTGGGGACGTAGGAGGCAGAATGACCCTAGTGAGGAGGTCAGTGAACCCCCGGCCCAGGAGGGGCCCCTTAGAGAGGATGGCGTGGAGCTCCCGCGTCTGCCCAGCGTTCCCCGGGCGATTCGGCGGCAGAGCAGCCCCGGTGGGGTGCCTAGGAACACGTCGGTTTCAGAGTGAGGAGAAAAGCACGCCCGGAGTTCCGGGATCTCATCCGGGAGGGATGACGTGGACGCGGCGGGCCGCTCTCCGCGGGCAGCGGGGCGGGCGGAGCTCGGGATGTTGCCTTCTGGCCGTCTGGCGCTTCCAGGAAATAACAAAGGGGGGGGGGGGGACCGTGGAGCCTAACCCGAAAGGGCAGGCTCTCGTGGAGGCCGCCAAGCAAAGTCGGGGAGAACGGAGGCTGAATGCAGGGGGTTCAGACGTGAGCGCCTGGGCGGCCGAAGCAACCTTCTCGACCCACGCGCCGGCTCTGTGGCGCTTGGGGAGACCGACGGGAAGGAGCTAGGCCAGCCCTCAAGGACCTTACCTTCTACAAGGAAGACCGCCAGGAGGTGGGGGGGAAAGGGGGCACGCGTGTCACTCAGTCACTCAGTGCAGGCAGCTTCAGGTGAGGAACCCCTCCTACCAACACCCCAGCTCGCTGCCATCTCCTCGCAATTTAGAGGGACAGAGACAGGGGCGGGGGAGAGGTTAAGTGACTTCTCCAGGGTCACGGAACCAGCACGTGCCAGAGGGGATCCCGGCTCTTGGCTTCTTGACCTCCGGGACAGCTCCGTCCACTCTGGCTCCCTGGGATTTCTTTACACACCGTGGAGAGGGGCAGAATGAGAGGGGAGGGGGAGCCCCTGGGGGCTGGAGGCGAGTAAGAGGAGTCGTTTGAGCTGAGCTTTGAAAGGAGTGAGCGGCCTCTTTCCCAAAGCAGGCGCCTTGAAGGGAAAATGGCCTGAATGTAAGCCTCCAAGGGGCCTTCGGCCGGCCACGAAGGCAAAGCCCCTGGGACGAGCTTGGACGTTTGGCCCTCGGCATTTTTCAGGGCCCAAGAAAGGGGTCGGAGGGCGGGGGGCAGCCTGAGCCTCTGCTGCTGGGCGCCGGTCCTCGCCTGAGTCCTTTTCCAGGAAAGAAGGGGCAGGGGCAGCGTGTGTGTGTGTGTGTGTGTGTGTGTGTGCACACAACCAGGAAGGAGAAGGTCCCGGCTTTCTGGTAGCAGCTCCGTGGAGTGCCTTTGACAGTTCAAGTTCCTTTCTCGGCCCCAAACGTGTGGTTACTCACGCCGAGGCGCAGGGAGGCCCCGGGTTCAATAAGCCAGTCGGGGGATCTCTCCTCTCCAAAGTACTAATTTGCTAATTCGGATCTATTGCTTTTAAATATCGAGTTCTAGAGGACTCGGTCAATGCAGCCTTAATTTCATCCCACTGATGAAGGAGGTTTTGAGGTGGCGCCCGCGGTGCGAGCGGAGGGAGAAAATAGGAGCCCTGGGCCCTTTGCAAAAGCCCCAGCGAAGTGGCGGGCGGACTGAGCCATTACCGAGCGCGTGGCGGCCGCCGCCGCCGGCCCAATTAGGCGGCCTCTTCACAGCCGCAAAGGCGAGGGGGTCTGCGTGGGGGCCCCGCGCGCCTCCAATCCCGGGCCGCGGCCTCTCTCCTCCGGGTTTGGACACGCTCGGCTTCCCCTCCAGCCCCAGCCCCGTCTCTCTCAAAAGGGAAACTGGCGCTTTACGCTTGGAGATCCGGCAGGGCCTTGCTCCGGCCCAGGCTGTGGTAGTGGGTATTCCAGGTACCTCCAGGCCAGGACCGTCTCCTTTAGGAGTCGCCTCTAAAAGACCCGCGAGTCTCCGCTAAGACACGGAGGATATTGCTCCCTCCATCCCTCCTCCTACGGTATAAAGAAACATTTTTTTTATTTGAGTTTAGGGATGGGGAATGGGGTACGCGTGTGTGTGCGAGGGGGGCACAACTGGCCCAGAGTTTTCGCCGTTAGAGTTGAGAATAAAACCCTCTGGCGGAGGGGAGAAAAGTTTCGGGTCGCGTGGAAGTTTCTGTCGTAGCGAGTGGCGTTTTGCAAAACAAAGGCCAACTTTTGGGGAGCTAGAGGGGGAGGAGGCGCCGGGGGCCGGGAAGTGAACGGTCCTTACAACGGGAGAAAGAGCCGGCGAGCACGGAGGGGCGAGCCGAGGCGGGCACACTCCGCGAGGGCGCACGAAGGCTCAAGGAGCTGGGAAAATAGGAGCCCGCTCGGTCGGGAAACAATATTGGGAAGGAGGAGAGAGAATCCCCAAACACCCCCATGCGCATCTCTTAAATGCTGCGCACGGTCCAGGGCCGCCCCCCGAAGCCGCCTCGGCGTTTCCAATTATGCAGTTACAATGTATCCATACGTCCAAATTCGGGGAGGGGGGATGGGAGAAAACTTTGGGCCCCTCCTTTCTTTGTTACAAGCTCAAAAGACTGAAGCTCCTCTTGGAAGAAGAAGAGACTCGGAGGAAGAGCAAGATTCGGAAACGGGAATGTAGGGAGCTGGATTTGGTTCCGCGCCAGCCAAAGTGGGTCGAAGGACCTCGGGCATTCGAACTTCCCTCTATATTCTATATTCTCTGTCTCTGTCTCTTTCTCTGTCTCTCTCTCTCTGTGTCTCTCCACGTACAGCGTTTTACTTCCAGTGCGGGAAGAATACAATCACATCTCCCTTATCCCCCCTTTGCACACACAGGTTAAAAAGAGGGGGAAAAAAGGAAAAGCCGAAAAGCCCAAGAAAAGCCCGCTTCGGCTGTAACTCCAGCCCGGGCCTGGGACCTGGATTTGCCTTCTAGCCCCGCTCCTCCTTTAGACCCGGGTTGCGGGCTGGAGCGCTCCGGGCAGCCCGGCTTTCCGTTCAGAAGAGCCGGCTCGAAGCCGATTTTATTTCATGGAAAGGGAATTGTGTGGATTTCCACTCCCTCCCCTTCTGATACAATTTTTTAAATTATTATTTGTGAAGAGCGCGAGCCCCCAGCCCCCCTCCCAAACCCCGGCTAGCCTTGCCCCGATTGCATTTTTTTGGAGTCCCACAAACTAATAGAACAGACACGGTTCATCCCCTGGAACGTGACGGTCCGGATAAGTAAGATACGGCTTGATCGGCCGTGGCTCTGACGCGTTTAAGCGGATGTCCGCGGGTCGGGGCCACCGTTTGCAGAATTTCTGCTCGGAACTCGTGGGCAGTTAGAGCGAACTGGGTTTGGGAACAAACGGAGGAGCTTTCTAGTGCTTTACGGCTTTGTGAGCAGAGAAGCCTTGGGGGGAAAGCCAATTCGCGTGAGCTGGTCGGAGCAAAGGAGTTTGGGGGACGCGGGCGATGGAAGCCGCGGCCTGCGGGTCCCGCTGGCTCGGGGCGGCCCTCTCCACGTCTGTCCCTACACGGATTGCTTTTGTTTGAGACATTCACAAACTCGGAATAAAGAGAAGCGGGGAGAAAAAACCAAAACCAAAAAGGATTCGATTTCGTTAAATACCGCTCTAGCGGGCTGGACTGAGGGAAAATTGGACCTCACTAATGATGTCGAATCGATTTTTCTTTCTTTCTTTCTTTTTAATAAGAAAAGTGCAGTAAGTTAACAGTAATTTAGCTCCCGGGATTTGTGTGTACACATATGATAAATATTTTTCTTTCATTAAAGACAAAAACTACGCCCTAAGGAAGCTGTAGGACCGATCCCCCCCCCCAAAAATAACCTTTTAATCTAACACCTCGCATTCCCCTCGGCCCCCGACGACCCTCTTTGGGCCGGGGACGGCAACTCCCCAGTCGGGTTCAAATTGGGTCTGGGTCTAGATGAAAGAGTCGCCCTAATTGGCAACATACTTCTTGTTTTTCTTGCGGGCTCGCTTTCAGATCTCGTGGCGACCAGAAGCTTTCGCGTTGCTCAGATGCGCCGTCTTTATCTTAATAAGAACATTTTAGCAAGGGGACTTAGAAGCCGGGAGATAAATGGACAGGCTGGAAGGCGTTGGCTCTTCCGTGCTAGACGGCATCCGCCCCGAGAGAGAAGGAGGGAGGGAAGGGGAGAGAGCAGCTTTAGAAGCGGGGGCCCACAGAGCCCCCGGATCACACACGATCCCCTGCCTCGGTTCGTCTTCTGGGGGATTTCGGGAAAGGGCCGGACCCTGAATCTGGGTTTAGGTTAGGCTTGCAGAGCAAGGGCTGGATCGTGCCGACAACCCGAGAGGACAGAGATTTTCGCTCGAATTACCAACAGGCTTTTCCTCGCGCGTGTTTAATCAAAACCCTGAGCGAGGCGGTTTGATAAAGTCCTGATAAAGATCTTAACAAGTAGAGAAGGCGGGTTTTACAGAAGGAGGTGAGGCTAGTCATCCAGGAAAAGGCTTCCCCCCCCTTCTTCCCTCCCTCCGTGGAAGGTTCCACCCCCTGGAAAACAAAACTTTGCCTCCCCCCCTTTTTTTCCTTTTCCTGGAGGGACTGACATCAGAGAAGTGGGGAGCAGATCCTCAGAAGAGCGGCTCTCAGCCTGCCGTCTCCAAGGCCTCCTTGCTCCAGCTCGCTTTCTTTTCTTTCTTTCCTCCCTTTTTCTGCAGTTCCTCCCTCTTTCAGCTCTTGAGAGCGCGCCTCGGTGGGTGCGAGCGCGAGCCGGAACCAGAGTCCTGGGCCCTTCCTGGAGTTGGTATGTGCTAGCCGGGCCTCCGGGTGCCATGTATTGGAAGAGCGAGCAGATGTTTGTGTGTAAACTAGAAGAAAAAGACGTGCCCGAACTGGCCGTTTCCTCTGAGAAGGTGAGCCAGCAGACCAGCCGCCTTCCTGGTCTGTCCCCGCGGCCCCTTGCCCGGCCGTGTGGCCCAGGCGCAGTCCCCTGAACCGGCCTAATTCCTGGGCAAGGGCGCATTTGCCTTTGCGGCTCGGACTCCGGCTATTGTTCTTATTAATTTAATCTTCATCTTCTCATCCTTCCCGACTCCACCGCCAGGAAAAAAAAAATAATAACTGAGTTATGAAAGTCCCCGAGTGGGAAAGGAAGCCTTCGGTGTAAAGCCGCTTCGGGGCCGAGTGAGTGGGGGGCTGGTTTTTCTCCGTTTGGGGGTCACCGTTGCCGTGCTGGGGATAGCGAAGTGGGGGAGGCTGGCTAGCCCTGGATAGGCTAGAACATCTTGGGCGAGCGGGCCCCGAGGAGCTGCGGAGGCCGCCTGCCAGCGCGAGAAGGGGGCTCCCCGACTCCAAGGCGTCAGCCCCGGGAACGGAGCGGGAGAGCACCGCCTCGGACCCGGGCAAGAGGCTCTCTAGGAGCGCTCGGACAAAAGCAGTCACCAGAAGGAGTTGAGGGTTGGAGGATCTCCTCGGCGCATAATTGGCTGGGGGGAGGAGGGGGAGAAAAATAGCTGCTTTTTTGGTACCTTCGGAGCCCGGGTCCCCGCGGCCCCAACAGGACCCCGCGCCACTGGGCGGGGCGGCGAGGGCGGGAGGGCACAGCTCTTTCCCAATCCCCTCCATCCAGCACCCAAGGCTCGGACGACGCCAGTCAGAGCAGCGCCCGGAGAGCAACTCCGGTGGAGGCGGGAGAGAGGGTGCGCGTACCCACCCTCACCCAGACATACAGACACGCGCGCGCACACGGTCGGGGGCTCGGCCGCCGTCCCCTCTTCACCCTGGCCTGCGGCCTAATCGTGCCCGCCACCGGGCATCCGGCGCAATGGCACGGCTTTGGGCTAGCGCTCGGGGCGGGGAGGGCCAGCCCAGGCTGCTGAGGTGGGGGGGAGGAGAGAGGGGGCAGCCCAGGCTGCTCGGGGACGGCCTGGGGGAGCAGCTGGAATCGAAAGCTCGGTCCGAAGGAGGGGGAAGGAGAATCGAGAGCGGTGGCCCGAGCCGCCGGGAAGATCCTTTAGGCCCCAGGTCCCGAACCCACGGGCAGTCTGCTCCCACAGCCTGGTGGGGAACCGGTCGCTAAGAAAGAGAAAAGGAGGCAAAGAGGGAAAGAGAGAGAGAGCGCGAAAGGGAGAAAAGGAAAGCAAGCGGTCGGAGGGGGGTGGGGGAGAGGGGGCTGTTTGTTGCTGTTTGTTTGGGTTTTTTAATGGCCCAAATTCAGTCCGGTTCGCACGTTTAACTTCCCCGCCGGGCTTTGGGCGCGCCTTACAGGAATCTAAAGGCTGCTCTAAGGTTGACTCTTTTTAATTGAGCTCTTAAGTAGCGATTTCTACCCAAAAGAAGCAGCCGGAGAGAGATCCAGCCCCCGACGCCCCCGCGGGCCCCCGGCCCCACCCCCTCCGCCGCGGGCCTAATTGCGGCGGGTGTGCGGAGGGGCCGGCTTCGGGCTCCCGCTTCATCTGAAGCATTTTCATTCAAATTGCCGTCGGAACAAACCTCAGGCTGCGGCAATCCCGCCGCAATTAGCGTTCAAGTGTCCTATTAAACCTCTTCACCTTTGGGGTTATCCAATTCAGAAAGGGCCCCCTTTGAAAACATATGTATGTCTTGCTCTTTTAATTGCCGCTATTAAAGAAATCAACTTTCGAAGCGCCCCCTCCCCCCAGCTCCCTCCCGGATCCTTTTCTTCTCTCCCCGCTCCCCCTCCTTCCCCCAACCCCCCCTCCACCCCGCCTGGAGCCCAGGGATCCCAGCTCAGCCGTGATTGACGCCTGCAAAGAAAACGCTTTGTCCGTGGCTGGTGATTAACTTGTTACCCCCGGCGGGGGGGCGGAGGGGGCCCTTCGGTGCCCCGCAACAGCAGGCGGGCGGGCCCGTCCAGGCTCCCATCCCTCCAGCCAGCCACGCAGCCTTTGGGGGGCAGCCCGGCGGGGGGGGACGAGAGGGGCTCCTGGACAGGCCTCCCTGCCCAGAGCCCTCATCCATCTCTCCTCTCTCTCACTCCTTCTCTCTCCCTCTCCCTCCCTCTCTTTCTCTCACACTCCTTCTTTCTCTCACATTCCTTCCTTCTCTCTCTCTCTCTCTCTCTCTCTCTCTCTCTCTCTCTCTCTCTCTCTCATTCTTTCTTCCTTTTCTCCCCCCCCCCTTTCTTTCTCTTCTCTTTCATTTCTTTCCTCTCCCCGTTTCCCTCTCTAGTTCCCCAGGCTCATGTCTGAAGAGTGCGGGCGAACTGCAGCCCTGGCGGCGGGGAGGACACGGAAAGGCGCGGGAGACGGGGGCCTAGTAAGTGTGTGAAGCGGAGGACGGACAGGGGAAGCGGAGGAAGGAAGGGGAAGCGGGAGCAAACCCAGCCCCTCCTAGGGCCCCGGGGCTGCCTGGGTAGGGATGGCGCTGAAGGTTGGTCCTGGGCTGGGGGAGAGTCGGTGAGACGTACGTGTGTGCGTGTGCGTGTGTGTGTTGGGGAGCGCATGGCAGCTGGGGGTGGGGAGCGAGGGAGGGGGCAGGGCGGCTGGGGCTGGCGGGCGGGGGCGGATCGGCCGGACTAGCGCCCGAGGGTCACGGGCAGTAGCACAAGTCCCGTGGGCCTCGCAGCCGTCGGAGGCGGCGCGGCTGCGGAGCCTTCAGTGAGCGCGCCCGGGGCGCTCTGCTTCCTCCGCCAGGTGAGTCCCGAGGCCGCCGCGGACGAAGACTCCTGCTCCTCCTCGGCTCCTCTGTCGCCGTCCTCGTCGCCGCGGTCCATGGCCTCCGCCCCCGGCTGCCCGCCGGCCAAGTGCGTGTGCAGCAGTTGCGGCCTGGAGATCGTGGACAAGTACTTGCTCAAGGTAAGGGCTTCGGGGCGCTCCAGAGGTCCCGGGCTCCGGCCGGCTCCGGGCCGAGGGACAAATGGGGCAGTCCCGGGACGGGGACGCTGGGCAGCGCGGGCAACTGCCCGAAGGGCGAGCCCCCAGCTCGCCCCGGAAGCCTCCCGGCTGTGACCCGAGCTTTTCGAGGACTGGCCCGACCCCCCCTGCCTTAGCCCAGGGTAAGGGCAGCCCGGGCTCGCCTTTCTCTGGGTGCTCCGCTCCTGAGCCGATGCCGCCCCGCCCCATCTTTCTCCTTTGGGGCGCAGGTGAGCCGGGATCTGGGGCGCAGACGCCCAAGATCCCCTTGTTTTTGACCGCATCCTAAGGTGCCACTCTACCCAGAGCAATCGCGTCCCTCCCTTAAAGTGAGGCTGCTACGAATGGGCTTCTCCCCCTGGCTGGCGGCGGCGGCGAAGGCACAAATTCGTCTAAGTTCTTTTCTCTTTACAACTCACCCCGTTCCCATCGAGCCGGAGTGGGGGGGAGGGAGAGATTTAGAGAAACGGAAGCCCCCCGCCCTCACCGTAGCGCGGCCGCTCCGGCTCTGCCCTCAGCGATTTCTTTAGCGTTCCGAGCCTCGGCTCCGAAGTCGGGGAGCTCCTCGTCTACCGGCTCCGGTTTGGCTTCGGGGTTTGGCCGTCGCCTTAATTTGTTTGGTGTTTTGCCTTTAAAGACCCCCCTCCCCTTATGGATCCTGTGGGCTCCCCCTCTTCCGCCCCTTTCTGTATATTCGGACCGAAGGGCTTGAAAAATCACTGGCAGCATCCGGGGGTGGGGGTGGGGGGCTACCCGAATATGGCTGTGCTCATTTAAGGAACTCCCCAGCCGGGAAGTGGCTTTTCCCCGCAAGCCCATGTTATGGTTCCTTCCCGGAACCACTGGCAGATGCAGCTTAAAACAGTCCAGTTTCCCTTTCCCATCTCCCCATTTCTCTAGAATGGGAATCCTGCCCCTCCGCCTTTCTCTTTTCCCGGTCTGATTTGAGCTTTTCACCAACACCAGGAAATGAAGCCGCCAGTCTCACTGATGGGCTTTTCCAGGGGCTCTCTTAATGATGGCTTTACAAAAACTAAGAGCCCAAGTTTGCACTTTTCCCAATTGGCGGTGTTGCTTCCCCGGGATCCCTTCTGAATCCTCTTGTAGGCTTTTCATCTGAAGCCAGATCTTTCTGCGCAGCCCCCTCCCCCTTCTTGGTTTGGACTCTTGCAGAGCTCTTGGCCATAAGGCAGACTGAGGCCATGTTTGAGAATAAGTGGGTGAGAGCCTGTGCATTGGGGGCTTATTTGCCCTTCTGGTATATAAAAGCAGCTTCCTAAGAGACCTGCCACACTGGAATAGTAGGGTCAGGTCCAAAGCTGTATTCTACTAGTCTGGGGCCTGTTTGGAACACAGAAACGTGGTTCAGAGTCTGTTGGAAATGGGTACGGCCTAAAACCCAGGCCTGACGGCCTGCTGTAAGCCGTGGAAGAGGCCGTGCTGTTCTGGCTACTACTAGGGAGCGAACTGTTAGCCGGCGGAGAACACTGGGTTGTTCTATTTGGCAGGAAAATGGCTTCTCAGTGCTGTGTCGTGGGCCTGGTTTTTGTCAGCCCCAAATTGGGGCACAGATTGTGTCTTTGACGCACTAAATGGAGAGGTTGTGTTGGAAGGCGTGTTTGGTTGCAGGACGGCTGTTTGGGAATTTAGGAAGCGGGGACACAAGACGCTTGTAACTGCATCATGTGCTCGGGACCCCGGTTTAGCTCAGTTTGGGTGAGCTTTTACAAATGGACAGAGGCTTTCTCTTAAAAAGAATTTTAAATTCTTAAAAGAAAAGCCCAAGTCTCTCCTTGAAGGAGATAGCTGTGAGAGACTTTGCTGCCAGGTAGAGGAATGGAGGCTTTTCCTTGGATTCTGAAGCCTCATTTATTGGCACTAAGAGAACTGACCCCCGGCAGCCAGATTTAGTGTTCTGTGGAGGATATTGGGGGGGCTACCATTTTATAATGACCACCAGTGGTTCCAAGGAAATGCCTATTTCCCTCAGAGGAGATGTGAGCTTAGTTCAGCTTGTATTCCTATTAGCCCATAAATGAGGCTGTTTGGACTCTGGCCGGAGTCTGGGTTGGTATAGAATTGTGATGGGAAGCCAGAGGGGTCATTTTTAGTCTCTCGCCATTTAGTTCATTTTGGTCGAGCCTTTGGCTCCTATTTCCTGGGCAGGCTGAAATGGAGTCCTGCTTGGACCACAATTGCTTGCCGTTTGAAGGTCAGCTGCTTGTATGGCGCTGCCATAGAAGTTTGTCAGGGGGCACAAAACATTGTGGGTTGACTTTTGGCCAGCAGGGACATACAACTTCCGCACCAGCAGGAGCGGGGGTAGGTGAGGGGAAAGGGAGGTTTCTGTCACCCTGGTCCTAATCAGACACGGACACCTAGCTGGAGGGTCAGGGTTAACAAAAAGCCGAATTACCCACACGGTTTTGCTACTGATTTCAGTTAGAGATTTGTGGTTCCCCTCGTCCCCCACGTTTCCGGCACAATCGCTTAGGCGACTTTGGAATATTTTGTGTCAGAGCTGAAATGGTATTTTTGATTTCTGTTCGGTGTCTGGCCAGAGAGAGAACAAAGCTTTCTTGGGTCACTAGGTGGGGGGAACAAGGAAGCATAGACCTGAAAGCTTTGCTCCTGTGAACTGAGGAAATCAGAGCATCTTTCTGAAACCAGGCCTGCGTGGCCTGGTCACCACAAAGTAACTCCATCATCCCCTGAGACGGGGATTGAATATAGCCAGAGCCCGGGGATGCCCGAATCGCGGCCTCCAATCTCCAGCTCTGTAGCCTGGCAAATTCTGGTCAGCAGGAAAATGAAGCCGGTTGGCCTTTGGAAATAGGCAGCTCTTATGTGTGCTTGGGCCGGTGTTGCAGACTCGGGCTAGGACGGTTTGTTGGGTTTGGGCAGAATGTGGAGACTAGACGGGCTGCCCCTCTGAGACAAAACAACGGCCGCTGCTTCTGACCTTCCTGGCTTGGGCGTTTTCACAAGTTGAAAATCTGATTCCAAAAATCTCAACTGAAAAACAAAGAAACAAAAAGAACAGACTCTTTTGTTGTAATTGTGGAAGAAACACGTATGGAACGTAAATGTTTTCTTAACTATAATTTCTGGGAGGAGGTAATGGGGATTGTGGGGAAGAGATCAGATGCACATTAATGAAAATGTTAGGTTAAAGGCCAGATAGCAACATGACTGTGGTGTCAAAAAATGGTGGGACCTTTTGGCGCCGGGGTTTTCAAATGAAACCAGGATAAGTTGGGGATGGGGATCGGTGCAAGGAGTTTCCACACCAGGAGTTCTATACTCTAAGCCAATGAGTCCACTTCCTGTCTGTGCCTCACTCTCCTTAAAAACAAAAAGGTTCAAAATGGAAGGTGTTCATCATGTGTGTTATCGTGTTCATGGGCCGGGCTTTTGAGCCTCCGGTTACAGGGTGGAACCCTCTGCGTTCTCGATTGTCAGAGTTCTCCTCTTGTCTTTGCAGGTGAATGACCTGTGCTGGCACGTCCGGTGCCTGTCCTGTAGCGTGTGCCGGACCTCCTTGGGAAGGCACACCAGCTGTTACATTAAAGATAAAGACATTTTCTGCAAGCTCGATTATTTCAGGTAGGTTGGCAAGGCAGCGACTCGGCTTTGGAGCTTTGTTGCCACCCGGTCTTGGAGCACGGGTAACTTGGAAACGAGCGGGAGTTGATGGAGCTCTGCTCCCCAAGCCTGCTGGAAAGGATGGATCTTTGGGGAATGTGTCCATTGGAGCAATTGCTCCAATAGCCTTTCCCCTTTGGGGATGAAAGTTCCAGGGTTAGCGCCTAGGAACCGCACCAGGATAAACCCAAGGGTACAAGCACCAGGGGTAGAAGCCAAAGCCACGGCCATGTCCTCTCATAAAGAAACTGGGGAAGTTGGGCCTTGGTAGGTGAGGGCAGCAAGGTTAGCCGCAGGTACCGGGTGAGAAGTTCAAATGTACTTTCACATTCTCCCTAAGAGATACTCTAAAAATCTGGCCTCCCATCGCTTTGCCCCGTCCAGTGAGCTGCCCTTGGACAGCCCTCCCACTTTTCTCTTGACGTGATCTTTTCTGTATGGAAGTCATTGAAACGACTTTCAGATTCTTAACGTATTCTTTTTTTTAAAAGTCTGCTTTGGACAGCAATGGACCCAGACCGGAAGTCGCTTTTTATAAACATTAAGCACTATTTTCCAAATTGTCAAGAACAACATGATGATTATTTACTGTGGCTCCAAATGGAAAACATTTTGCTTTTCCCGAGGCTCGCCATATGTGAGAGGAGGCCGGTAAGGTGCCACCCAAAGTTTGGGCTTTGCACTTGAGCAAGCTGTGGGTGATTAAAAATTCAGAATTTGGTGATGAGGAAAAATAGAAGGGATTAGTTATTTAAAAAATAACCAAAAAACCAAATTCTGTGCTAGGATCCTAAATAGGTCTGCCCCCTTGTTCTCCCGGGAGGGCTTGCCAACTCCTTAGTGATCTAAAGCAGGGCATTTTAAAGGGCAGTGGAAGCCTTTCAGACTTGGCTGTTTGGGTACTTGGTACCCTGACTGTTTGGTTTATGTCCAAAATTGTTCTTAGGACAGTGTTACTTAGAACAGCTATGTAAAGGGCAAAAGGGATCCCCAAAGGGCATTAAAGCAGTCAGCACATATGGCACTGTTGGCAACACTCAGCTGATGATGGCGCCCTGGGCGTCGCTGGCCCTTCAGAAATACGAATGGTAGCGTCCAAGCAAAACTTGCTGGTACCCTGGCTTTTGCTTGCTACCCCTGAAACTGCTGTTCAGTTTGACCAATGTTCTCCAGGAACTCCATCTGAAAGGAAAGAAAGATTTCCCACCCCCCACGGCTGGGGGTGGGGGGGGTGGAGAAGGGGAGGCATCTTGTACCTTAATAAGGGCCACGGTTAATCTCTTCCTTGAAAATATCAAATGGCAGTTTTGCTGGTTTGGGTTTTCCGGGGGGTGCTGGGGAGCCTCATTAGTTACAGAGCTGTCTCCATTTTCTATCTCAATCTGCCAATTTATTTGACTCTGTTTACGCCATGTATAATACATAAACATGTTTTTTCAATCAATTCTGGTAACGGAATGCTTTGGCGTATTTGGAATTTATCAGCTAGAAAAGCCAGCCTCAGTCCCGAGGCGGGGGACTGCCCGCGTTCTCCCGGGCAAGTCCTTTGGTTCCCATCCCCGGCGTCCAGAGTCGTCACGGCGATGCCTTTCATGCTTCCCGAGCTTGTTATGTTTATTTAATTTTATCCCATTCTTCAGATTGGAAGCCCTACTGATGTAGCAGGTAATTAAAACCCAAGAAAACCCCCAACTCCTGCCCTCGGATTATGTAGTGAGTCTGCTCACAGTCAGTGTTTGAATGGAAAGCCATCGTGAGAGCCGGGCTCTTTTGGAATCGGGAGGAATTAGAATGTTTTCAGAATATGCCGAGTGTGGGAGGAGAATCGGAAGAAAAATCCAGGACAGGTTTCAGCGTTGGCCGGGAGGAAGCCAGGGCAGGGGCTCGGAGGTGGCCGCTCTGAGCGCTCCTGCCGGGCTTGACTGGGGATGAAAATGTCCGTCTCCCTTTTCTCCCTCCCCTCTCCCTCCTTCTTCCCTGTAGAAGATACGGAACGCGCTGCTCTCGCTGTGGGAGGCACATCCACTCCACCGACTGGGTGCGAAGGGCGAAGGGCAATGTCTACCACTTGGCCTGCTTTGCTTGTTTCTCCTGCAAAAGACAGCTCTCTACCGGAGAGGAGTTTGCTTTGGTGGAAGAAAAAGTCCTCTGTAGAGTCCATTACGACTGCATGATGGACAACCTGAAGAGAGAAGTAGAAAATGGTGAGTTCTCCCTCAGCCCCAGCTTGTGGGATGGGGTGGGGGCGGGAGAGGGAAGGAAGCAAAATGCTTGTGCTGAAGTGAACGCCGGAGTTTTAACTTGATGACTGTGGAATTCAGAATATTTTATTTGGTAATATTGTAGCCTAAAGACTGAGAGGGTGTGTGTGTGTGTGTGTGTGTGTGTGTGTGTGTGTGTGTGTGTGTGTGTGTGTGTGTGAGATAATGTATTTTGTAATAATTGTATCCTATTCTTTTGATACAGATCACTCTCCGTGTGTGTGTGATAATGTATTTTGTAGTAATTGTATTCTATTCTTTCGATACAGAGCACTCTCTCCCTGTGTGTGTGTGTGTGTTTGATAATGTATTTTGTAGTAATTGTATCCTATTCTTTGATACAGATCGCTCTCCATATATGTGTGTGTGTGATAATGTATTTTGTAGTAATTGTATCCTATTCTTTGATACAGATCGCTCTCCATATATGTGTGTGTGTGTGTGTGATAATGTATTTTGTAGTAATTGTATCCTATTCTTTGATACAGATCGCTCTCCATATATATATGTGTGTGTGTGAGATAATGTATTTTGTAGTAATTGTATCCTATTCTTTTGATACAGATCGCTCTCCATATATATGTGCGTGTGTGTGTGTTTGTGTGTTTGATAATGTATTTTGTAGTAATTGTATCCTATTCTTTGATACAGATTGCTCTCCACATATATGTGTGTGTGTGTGTGTGTGTGTGTGTGTGATAATGTATTTTGTAGTAATTGTGTCCTATTCTTTGATACAGATTGCTCTCCACATATATGTGTGTGTGTGTGTGTGTGTGATAATGTATTTTGTAGTAATTGTACTTTATTCTTTTGATACAGATCTCTCCATATATGTGTGTGTGTATGTTTAAATATATATGTGTGTGTGTGTGTGTCCATATATTTTAAACTAGCAAACTAAGTCTTTATTATTTCAGAAATAGGCACTCCACTTCTCTCTGATAGATCAGCTATTTCTAGCTCACTGCTGATAAATGTATCTTGCCAGGAATAGTAATTATGTCATTGTAATGATTTTACAGATTCAATTTCATTCATTAAAAAGCTTCCCAAAATAGCATCTCCTGTCATAAACGTCCAGGCTTTATTTCCAAGGCAGTTGTTTCTAAATTACTGATAGACTGAGAGGGAAATTCACGTGAAGAAATACAATATTTTACTAAAAGAAAATTGATTTGGCCTGGTGGTGAGGAAGGCAACGATGTCGCTCTCCGATGGTTCTGGGAAGGAAACGATTGCCCATCCCAAAAGGCAAAGGGAATCTTTTTTACAACTAAAGGGGAGGAATTTCAAGTCAGTGATGAAAAAGAAACCGCAGTTTGGGACATTTTGACACGTGTGTTGGCACGTTTACTGTAGCTATGTCGGACAGAGTGATTGATTGGAGACTTCTGCAGTTTCAAGTTGAGAGCAAAATCTGTCCCTGCATAACTAGTGGTTCAGAAACGTGGCCCAGAGAGGTCGGCATATTGGGACCGGCCAGAGACCTTCTTAATTGTAATAGGGAGATGAAGATGATATTCTAAAGGTGTTGTCACAGTGACCCCTGCCTGCCTTCTTCAGAAGAGATCTTTTGCCTGAAAATTGTGTGTGTGTGTGTGTGTGTGTGTGTGTGTGTGTGTGTGTTTGGGTACACGTGTGTCTGCATATGTGCACATAGGTGTGGAGAGAAGGAAGGAGCCTGTGCAAGGATGTCCGTGGCCATCTTTCTCAGCATTACACGCGAAAGTAAACGTGTCCTATTTTGTAACGTGACTCGGTCCCATCTCTAGCTAATATATCTGCCAGATTCTCCTGCCTAGCAATGGCTGGTCTCATCCCCAGACGTGTGCGCTTTCTCTTAGGGCAAGCGTGTGAATGCTTAGCGTGTTGGCGTTGTTGTGCCTTTAACAGGGCCCACGAGCGCAGCCGTCCTGGCCTTTTTGTGTGTTCTCGATGCTCAGCGTGGGCCCGGGCTCTCTGTAAGTGTTTAGTACGTGACCGTTGCCGGACTGGCCGTCTGTGGAATAAGTAAGGACCGGGCAGGATGTGTTCCGACAGCAGGGCCGGCTCCCTCTGAACGATGGACCCCGTGAACATATTTTTCTTTTGAAATTCAGGGAACGGAATTAGCGTGGAAGGCGCCCTGCTCTCGGAACAAGACGTCAATCACCCGAAACCAGCCAAGAGAGCTCGCACCAGCTTCACGGCCGATCAGCTCCAGGTAGAGGCGGCCGGTGGGGGGTGGGAAATGTCAGGGGCGCCCCTTCTCCTTGCTCATTAGCGTGCGCCTCGTAGCTTCACCAAGGCCTAGCCTTTAGCTCAGAACGCTCACTGGGTACATAGGTTCGAGTTCTCCGAGGGTCACCCGGGGCTCACAGAGGCTCAGGCGAGTCTGAGATGGAACCGGCAGCCACTCTCCCTGCCCCTGGGCAGTCTGGGGCCTTTCCACAGAGTGGAAGCAAAATGTGGGTTCGCTGAGGCTGCCCAATTGGTCTGGCTTAATCCAGACACTGACTTCGCTGCCCGCCGTTTCCAGGAGAGACAGAATGCTTTCCGGAGCGTGCCGCTCCTAGGGATGTTGGCGTTTTAGTCCCGGCTGGCCCTTTTGGGGAGGGGCAGCAGAATTTGTTTCCAGGGTTGGAAATCACTGCAGTCACGTGGGCATCAGCAGGAACCAGAGGTCGGCGCCGACCAGATGGACCTTTTTCTTATTTTTCGAGGCAGCGAGGTTTGGTCTGCTCTCACTGGGATTGCTCTTGGGGAAAGCTGGGAAAAGGGGACTCTGGGAACCTCCATCCATCTGTTCCTCCTGGCGTTTCCGAGGACGGCCACGGCCTCGGAGAGAGCTGGTGCCCTTCGAAACCTTGCCTGCCAGTTAACAGACACGTTTCTGTCTCTTCGACTCTCTGCGTCGTGCTGCAGGGTGCTCGGGAAGGTGGCAGGAAATGACACCCACACACATTTCATGCTGTTTTTGACCCAGGCGCCGTTCTGGGTGTCGGGAGGTTCAGGCGCTCTCGGCAGGAAACCTTGGCGCAGACTCAAGTGTGCAATTACGGGCACGCTTGGTTGTTTCAGGGAAAGACCACCTGCCATTAGGTGTAAAAATACTTAACAGGAGGCTCAGGAGGCTATGGGAGAATAAATGAACTTCCTAGCTAGGCTTAGAATAAATGAACTTCCTAGCTAGGCTTAGGCTTCTGACGAGCTGGAGTTAAAATGGCTTCAGCCACTTACTATCTGAGTGGTAAACTTCAATTCTGTCTGCCTCAGTTTCCCCATCTGTAAAATGGGGCTTTAGCATCTACTCCTAGGATTCTTGTGAGACTCAAATGAGATAACGGTAGCGTTTAACACAGTGTCTGATACATAGTAAGTGCTATAGAAACGTCACCCTTTGTGATTATTAAGCTTCTAAAAACTGGAGGTAGACATGGATAAGTACGAGAGCCCCAGCGTTCCAGGGGTGTCCATGCTAAGGACAGAAACAACACTGCCAGGCGGAGGGGAGGGTCCGTGGTGTGGATCCTTTGGGCACCGGACTGGCCCCATCGCTATTCCAAACTCCTGAATCTGGGGTCCTGGCCTGCCTCTTTCAGGGAGCGAAACCTGTGGCTCGGAAATCTCTGACCTCGGGTGGGGGGGGAGGGTAGCTAAAAAGCACAGATTAGGGTTCAGCCGGCAGGTGGGGGCTTTAAAGCTTTGGAGGTCCCGGGGATCAATCTCCCAGTTTTAGAGATTCAGGAAACACACTCGGACTTAATGCTGCACTCAGACTTAGTGCTGTGCTCAGTCACATGGGTGACAAAAGTCTGGATTCAAAGCCAGACCCCTGTCCCCCCCAAGTGTGCTGCCTCTGGCTGCTGGCAGCAAGCTCCGGGGCAAGTGGAGTCCCGGCGGGGCCCAGGGCAGGGAGCGTTCTGCAAGGGGAAAAGCTGCCCGCTGGGGACGGTCTGAATTATAGTCGAATTTCAGAGTTTGGGGATCCCAAACACAACGTCCCCAGTGAGAGGGAGCCCTTGGAAAAGCCTTTACAGACTGCTTGAGGAACACAGGAATATTCCATAGGACCCCGGAGGCAGAAGAAGGCCAAGGCCGGGCTTGTTTCTGTGAGCTCGGCCCCCAATCTTGCCAGGGACACGGTGGGCAACGGCGTCTCTGCCCACAGACAGCAGCACCCCAGCAACTTCTCTTCAGGCCTTTACAGGAGTGAGCCCCAGGGCCGCCAGGCCCAGGAGGAGGCCCGGCCAGCAGGCCAGGGATGGGAAATTCTCTGAGGGCTGCCCTGGGGAAGGAAGGGATTGCTTCAGAAGAATGCTGAGGGCCCTTCCGCCTCTGGTCCTGGGATCTTATTGCTTCCTTACACAGATGAGAAAACTGAGGTCCAGGCTGCACAAGGTCACAGCTAGGATATGGCAGAGCTGCCTCTAGAACTCCCAGGGCTTCTGACTCTTAAATCCTGAGGCCTCTTTCTATTACGTACACCATACAGCTTTGATTATGCACAGTCTCTCTCTGTCTCTCTCTGTCTCTCTCTCTGTTTCTCTGTTACAGAGACAGAGTGACAGAGAGTATCTCTCTCTGTGTCTCTTCTCTGTGTGTGTATGTGTGTGTCTTTCTGTGTCTCTTTCTCTCTCTGTGTGTCTCTGTCTCTCTCTCTGTGTCTCTGTCTCTCTCTGTGTGTCTCTATCTCTCTGTCTCTTCTCTCTCTGTCTCTGTCCTTCCCTTCCTTTCCTCTTCCCCCTTTCTTTTTGTTTTGCACGCTCACACACACACTCACACACACATGTACCCACACACACACACAGGCCGGCCCGTGTTCTGAAGCTCTTTTCAGATACCGTAGCTCGCCCTCAGAACCGGCCTTTTTCTGGGGCTTGCACATCCCAAAGCGCCCGATCCCTGCCAGCGCGGGGCCTAAAACGGGCAGAGAAATGCCCCCAATCGGGAGAAATGCAAGGCCCTAGAGAGCTGGTTGGCACTTGCATAGGTGAGTCAGCAGACAGACAAACCTTGGGCCAACCCCGAGTGTGGCTAACCATCAGTTCTGAGAATAGTGATCGTGATTTTACCCACTTGGCTTGATTAATCCAATCAGGGACGGGAACTCCAGATGAGGAGCGCGGGATTTCTGCCTGCCCCTTGGCGGCGGGGGCTCCTGGCCCGCCCTGAGCCTCCCCCAGCTCCCCAGGCCCTCTGCAGCCGTCGGGCTCTCAGCGGTGGGGAAGGAGGCAGGCTCAGGGCATCCATTCCTCTCCAGCCTCCCTTCCGGTTGCAGGGGAGGCCTGCCGGCCTCAATCCCGCTTCCAGACTCCACCAGGGTTCTCCTCCGTTCCTAGTTTTCCAAGTTGCCTCTTACAGAGCTTGGGTTTTCCCTTGATCCATTGTGGGATTTGAAGAGGATTTCATTGCTCTCTGGGGGGGTGGCCAGGTTGGGGCTGGAGGCTGTGCTTGAGCTCTGAGCCCACCCCCCAGCGCCAGGTGTGCTGGCCCTCGGTGTCTGGGCGGCCTTCCGGCTGGCTGATGATTGTCTTGGGCCGGCAGGGATGGGTGAGAGCTGAGGCACTTCGGGAGTTGGCCTTCCTTGGA
Source organism: Antechinus flavipes (assembly GCF_016432865.1). Lineage (NCBI taxonomy): Eukaryota > Metazoa > Chordata > Mammalia > Dasyuromorphia > Dasyuridae > Antechinus > Antechinus flavipes. Next base: position 452,169,680 of record NC_067401.1, on the reverse strand, counting down.
CCTTAGATGATTTTTTTTGACCAGTTATGGGTGTATAAAAAATATGACTCCCCCGAGCCGCCCGGCCCGGCCTGTGTGCATGGCTCCTCCTGGCCGCCCGGCCTGGCCCAGCCTGCGTGTGTGACTCCCCCGAGCAGCCCAGCCTGGCCCATTTCTCCTGAGCCACCCAGCCCGGCCTGTGTGCGTGGCTCCTCCTGGCCGCCCGGCCTGGCCCAGCCCAGCCCATTTCCCCTGAGCCGCCCAGCCCAGCCTGTGTGTGTGACTCCCCCGAGCTGCCCAGCCTGGCCCATTTCTCCTGAGCCACCCAGCCCGGCCTGTGTGTGCGCCCCCCCCGCCCCCCCCAGCAGCCCAGCCCGGCCCATTAGCAACATCGTATCAGGCGGAGGCTTTCCCACAAACCTGCAGAAATTGTCCCGGGGGGAGGGGGGGACGGGCTGGAGGGAGGGCGCCCCCTGGTGTTGGGCACCTGCCACAGGTGAGCTGGCGGCCATCCTGCCCCCACCCCTGGGCTCCTCGGACCAGAAGGATGAGGGAGAGAGTGCTGGGGCACCGGGGAGGGGCTGGGGGCCGGACCCTCAGTTTCCAGATGAAGGCACCGAACCTCACGAGGGCCACGTGGCTTGTCCTCGTCACCCCAGGATGTCAGAAGGCCAGTTTCTTAACTGACTCCCAGAGGGTCAAGGCGGGTGCATTTATTAAGCCCCTGGTGTGTACCGAGCCCTGTGGGCTTTTTGCTGCCGCGGTGCCGCTGGTTTGGGCCGGGCTGTCACCGTTGAGCCTTTTAAGCGGACGCACATGTTTGGTTAAAGGCGGGCGGGTGAATTTATGGTTTCAAACTGGAGCCGCTGGGCTAGGACAGGGCCCAGCTTTAAAACCGGGCAATGAGTTTAATCCTGGTTAAAGCCCAAGCCCTTTTGAAGCACCCGGCTGGGCTTTGGCTTCCCTCCCAGCACGGCCCAGTCTGCAGCTGCTTTGACTTGCTATGGCTGCCTGGCAGAGCAGTCGGACGCCCCGTCTCAGGCAACCCTTTTCCCGGCCAGGTCCCCGAGGCTCCCCCTTCCCTGGACGGGTCCCCAAGGCTCCCCCTTCCCCAGCTGAGGTCCCCCAAAGTTCCTCCTTCCCCAGCCAGGGTCCCCCGAGGCTCCCCCTTCCCCGGCCGGGTCCCCGAGGCTCCCCCTTCCCCTGCTGGGGTCCCCCAAGGCTCCTCCTTCCCCGGCCGGGTCCCCGAGGCCCCCGCGATCCGGCCCACCATTCACTGCTCACCTTGCTGCCTCCTCAGGTCATGCAAGCCCAGTTTGCTCAGGACAACAACCCGGACGCCCAGACGCTTCAGAAACTCGCCGAGAGAACTGGCTTGAGCAGAAGAGTAATCCAGGTGGGTGACCGCGCGCTGGGGGGGCCACAAAGGGCCTGGGCTGGGGCGGAGGGAGGAGGGGCCGCCCCTGCCCTCAAGGACCTTTCTGCTGCTCACTGGGAGCATCTCTATGGCCCCCGAAAACCTCTGCCAGACATAGTTTCTAGGTAATCGATCATTTTATTGATTATTACTAAGGGATAACTAATAAAAGGGGTCAGAGGTAGTCCTGGCCCTCCCGGAAGAAGCCACCCCACCCTCGGGTCCCTTGGAAGAGGGGCTGTTCCCGAGGGTGGCCATTATTCTGGTTGGTTAACAAGCAGTGAGGAGTGAAAGCTCTAACGAGAGGCTGGCCGGTTCCGGCAGAGCCCGGGCATGTGTGGCTGGGCCGTACTGGGACCACCCTGTCCAGGCAGTCTCCGTGGGGAGGGGGGGGTGGACTTCCCTTCAGACTTACCCAACACACACAGGACCAGAGCTCGGACCGGACCGTCGTCTCGGTCCGGTCCGCCCGCCCAAGGCTTCCCCCTTTGCCAGCCTTACTTTTCAAAGGCTGACGGAGCCGGAGGGGAAACGCCTTGGTCCCGAATCGGTCACTGGTTATTAAGGTGAGAGGGAATCGTTTGTCTCCTGCTTTCCCACAGCTAGCAGACTCCCATCCCATAATTCTGTGTCACGCCCGCCTCTCGGCTTCCTTTATCAGGGTCCTGGGGGGCGGCCGGGGATGGGCCAGAAAGGCTTTCCTGGAGCCCGGAGCACTGAGATCAGGGGGGCAGAGGGAACGATACCTTGAGGCGGGGTTGAGTCTCGAGGTTCCCAGTGACTGGGAAGAAGGGAACCAGGCTGGGAGGGGCCTTAAATACCAGCTGGGCTTGTGGGAGCTGACTGAGCTTTGGCAAGGGAAGCTGATGGTGCCGGGCAGGACGGGCTGGAGTCAGGCAGGTGACCACTGAAGTGACTCGGCCGGGAGGCGCTAAGGGCCCAAAAGAGTCAGGTAGAAACACAAGAGACCTACACGGAGCAGGAGTTTGAGGCTGGGCCTCCTCTTGGACCACAGAGGCAGCAGGCAAACGGGCAGAAAAGGATGTTCTGGTAACCCGGCCACATCGTGGTACCAAGAGGTCAAGGAGGGGGAAACTGGCCGTGGTGCTGAGCGGGCGAGCTCCCGGGGAGCTGGTGTAAAATCCTGCGTTTGGGTTAAGGACGCCTTGGAGGAGAGGTTTGGGAAACGCCCTGTAGGACCATTCCTGTGGAAAACGGGGGCGGGGCTTGCCGGAGGCGACCCTGTGCTCTTGTCTCCCTCTTTTACCCCAAGGCCAGACCTAGGGAATCATGGGAAACTCCCGGGCTGCGGAAGGTCATTTATCTTCTTTCTTTGGACTTTTTGGCTCCTGGAGGAACTTCTTCCCGGCCGTCGGGTGGATGTTCCAGGGAGGGCTCGTGTGGTGTTTTTCTTCTTTATGATATAATAATTAATGGTTCTCTCTGGGAGCAGGTTTCTCGGGGAGGTTTTCTGGAGGCAGCCTTAGCTTCAGTTAAAAGTAGTAATCACCCAAATCCAGCCAGCTGATAAAAGTTCAAACGTTTATTTTCTTCCTCCAAAATAGCCCGGGTAGTTTTTCTCAGAGGCCCATCTTTCTGCTGGTTCCAAGAGCTCTTGCAGGTGTCCTTTGCCTCGGCTTTCTTCAGCCTCCAGCCAGCACAAAGGTGGAAGATGGTGAATCTCCCTTGCCTCCGAGACAGGGCTTCTGGCTCTCAGTCTCCCAGAGCCCTGAATCTGGTTGCGCCTCCGAGAGAGGGCTTCTCCTCACTGTGGCTCCCTTCTCAATCTTTTCAGCTGAACTCCCCACTGAGCCTCCATCCGCTTCTTATATATGGTCTCCCAGAGGCTGACTCCTCCCCTCCGAGGGAGGGATTAAGGGAGGTGTGAATTCACAGAGTTTACTTAGTGACTCTCCCACACTTGTGAACTCCAATGAGTCCTTAACTACTTGCTCACGTGAGCTCTCTAAAGGAGTGAGCACAGGATTGTTTCTCTTAGTTCTACTTAGTGCCTTGTTTCAGGTTCTGGCCCCAAACATCTCCTTGTGAGATCAGATCGATGATACTGAGCCAGGCTAAATTAGAGAATCATTGTCTCTGTCCACTCTAATGACTATACTTTGTAAGGATTCCAACATGGGCTCCTGTGAGTAAGAGGCCCCCAGGTGGGGGCTACAACGGGGGGCTTGCAGACTGACGAGGACTCGCAGACGAGTTTATGGAGCCAGCGGGTCGCCTTTCAGGGACCAGGGAGGCCAGGTCCCCTCGGGCTCAGTGCCACTGGGCGTTGGGAGAGAACGCTGGCTGGCAAACCAGGAGGGTGAGCGGGCGGCGCTGGAGCAGAGCCTGGCAAGAGCAGGGCTCTGTGAACCTGGAGGAGCCTGGGCGTCGGTGGGCTCGCGGACCCAGAGGCGGGACGAGTGGAGGGGTCACCGAGGCTGATCTCCGCTCCAGCTTGTGAAGGTCTGAGGGCAGAGGAGAGCCCGGAAGGCAGAGGCTGGAGTGTGGCCAACGAGGGCCTCAGCTGTGACCACCAACGTGGCCGAGCCCAGGAGGGGGCCGGCTCTCGGGGTCACTCCTGGCCTAGGGATCTTCGTCAGAAAGTCAGCGCCGCAGGGCCGGTCAGGAGGCTCGAGGTGAAGTCCGGTCCTGAGATCGGGATGGAGGCGGGTACCTGGCGAGCTTTTGTGGGGCAGGGTGGCCGGGCAGGAGGCGTCCAGACCTTCCCTGGGGCAGGCAGTCTCCTCGCCGGGGCAGGCGGGTGCCACGTAACAGAGCTCGAGCTGCTGGGGGCCCCAAGATGTCGTCGGGCCCAAGAGCACCCAGCCCGGCTCGCAAACAAGATAAACTGAAGACGAGTGCCGCCCCCAAATCACAATCCCGCCGCTTTCGGGGAGTCAGGGAGAGGACGGAGCGGGCGGCCGGCTGCGTCCCGGACTCCTCCCCCTCCCCCCCAAGATGTGGCCACATCAGGATGCCTCCCCCCAGCCTCTCGGAGGCCTGGCCTCCGCCATCGCATCTTACGCTTGCCAGACCATAGAGACCCTCTGGGCCCGGGGAGCAGGAGGCCTCCCGGGAGACTGCCGGGCACTCCCCACTGACTGGGGAGGGACCCTCCCTTCCTGGGAGGAAGCCCGAGGGGCAGCTTTGGGAGGACCGACCTCCCTGCCGCTCCCTCACCTTGCAGTCGCTCAGGGTTGGGCTGGGGCTCTGAGTGGGCACGGGGTTTGTGTGCCAGCAGCGGGCACCGGTCTCCCCCTGCCCGCCTGCTGATTGTGCCTGTGGGTCAGGACTCCAGAAATGCTCAGGCCCTAGGTCCTTGCACTTGGGCTGGGCCGGGACTTCAGGAGGACAAGGGCTTTCCCGGAAGGCGGTCCTGGCCTTCTGCACCAGTGGAGACAGGGGCATGACACGGGTGGGAGCCCCCCACCCCCACACACACCCCTTTTAATGACTCGTCTTTTTCCTTTTCTGTACAAAATAGTGAGCAGTCACGCCCAGGCTGGGGGAGAAAGTGGGGCTTCGGGCGTGAGCAGATCCTGCAGCCCCTGGGGGGGAGGGCGGGGCCCCCATAGACCCAGAGGCCTGGGGTCAGCTGACGCAGCAAGGGGCCATGATCATGTGTGTGCTTGGACTCAGAAGTCCAAGGTGACCTCGGGGCCAAGCATGGGGCCTTGGGGCTGGACTTGGTGACTTTGGGGCCACATTTGGTGGCTTTGTGGCCAGACTTTGTGACTTTGGGGCCATATTTGGCGGCTTTGGAGCCAGACTTGGTGACTTTGGGGCCACATTTGGTGGCTTTGTGGCCAGACTTTGTGACTTTGGGGCCATATTTGGCGGCTTTGGAGCCAGACTTGGTGACTTTGGGGCCACGTTTGGTGACTTTGGGGCCATATTTGGCGGCTTTGGAGCTGGACTTGGTGACTTTGGGACCACGTTTGGCAGCCTTGGGGCTGGACTTGGTGACTTTGGGGCCACGTTTGGTGGCTTTGGAGCCGGACTTGGTGACTTTGGGGCCACATTTGGCAGCCTTGGGGCTGGACTTGGTGACTTTGGGACCATGTTTGGTGACTTTGGGGCCGGACTTATTGATTTGGGGGCCAGACTTGGTACTTTGGGACCACGTTTGGCAGCCTTGGGGCTGGACTTGGTGACTTTGGGGCCACGTTTGGCAGCCTTGGGGCTGGACTTGGTGACTTTGGGGCCACGTTTGGTGGCTTTGGAGCCGGACTTGGTGACTTTGGGGCCACATTTGGCAGCCTTGGGGCTGGACTTGGTGACTTTGGGACCATGTTTGGTGACTTTGGGGCCGGACTTATTGATTTGGGGGCCAGACTTGGTACTTTGGGACCACGTTTGGCAGCCTTGGGGCTGGACTTGGTGACTTTGGGGCCACGTTTGGCAGCCTTGGGGCTGGACTTGGTGACTTTGGGGCCACGTTTGGTGGCTTTGGAGCCGGACTTGGTGACTTTGGGGCCACGTTTGGCAGCCTTGGGGCTGGACTTGGTGACTTTGGGACCATGTTTGGTGACTTTGGGGCCGGACTTATTGATTTGGGGCCAGACTTGGTACTTTGGGACCACGTTTGGTGACTGGGGTCAGTCAGCAGTTCTAGGAGCCTTGGTTTCAGGCTCCATTATCCTGGGGCCCAGGCACTCAAGGGTCCGGTAGAGGCTGCTGTGCTAGGCATCGGCCTTGGGCTCTTGGGCCTGAGGAGTCTGGTCTTGGAGGCCTTGGTGTTCAGGCCTCGATGGCTCCTTCTCACATTCTTAGAAACGGGCTCGCGACCCTGTGGGAGCCCCGCTCGGATCCAGGTTTTCCGGACCACTTCAGCCGTTCTGCTGACTGGCCGTGGTGGGGTGGTTTTTGGCCGTGGCCATCTTTGCACCATCTGTGGCCGTGAGGTGTTCTGTAGACCCCAAGACGCTTGGGGGGGCGGGAGTGTGTGTGTGGGGGGAGGCAGGAGTCTGCTTTCTTCAGGATTCTCGGTGCAGAGGCTTCATTTTTAGGGGTGGGAGTTGTGGCGGCTCATGGTCAGCAAGCATTTATTAAAGCACCTACTGTGTTAGGTGCAGTGCCTGATGTAGAACAAATAGGCCAGATTAATTGTCCCCGAAGCTGCTGCCAAACAGACACAGAGGAGAGCCCACAAAGTCAGTCAGCTCGGGGCCAGTGCGCGTAATCGGGGCGGGTCTCTGGGTGGGCCGGCCACGGGGGGACTTTGACAGGGATGAGGGTGGAGGAACCCAGTGTGAGGGCTGGCCTAGGGAGAGGCTCTAGACCTCTGGCACTGCACACACACACACACACACACACACACACACACACACACACACACACGAAGGAGGGAGACGGAAGGCGGTATAGAGAGAACAGCCCAGACCCGGTCTCAGCCGCAGTTCAGGCACTGTACCATGACCCCACAGAGCATTAGCCCGCCGAGCGGCGTCTTGGAGCTTTCTCTGGTGTTTGTCGGTCCCTGTTTTGAAGCAGGGGGCAAAACAGCAGGTCGGCTTTTCCTGGGGAAGCTGTGGCTCTCGGTGTCTGCAGAGGACGGGCCCCCATAAGCCTCTGAGTTAGAGGAGAGAGAAGGGGCCTGTGGGTCACCTGGGATGGCGCAGGGAGCTTCTGCCCCTCCGTCCTGAGGTGGGCGGGCTCTTTCCCCCCAGCCCCAGAGGCAGGGCAGTAACTGAGCTCCATCTGCCTCCCTCAGCGCTCCCAGCAGCCCCTTTCCCAGGCTGTAGCTGGCTCCGGGGGGGCTTCTAGAATTATACTTTCAAGCGATTGTAGATTCTTGGACCCCTTGACTTTATTAGCGGCTGAGAAAGCAGACCCCGGGCCACCCGTGTCCACCTGTGGTTCCCAGGAGGGCCGATGGCGAGCCAGTCTTTGGGCCCACTCTTGCTGCCTCCCCAGCCCTCTCCCACCCCACACCACACTGGACCCCAGCTCTCCCCAAGGCCCACGTTAAGCGCCTTCTGCATGCAGGATTCTGCGCTTGGCTCTGCCCTCCTGGTGCCCTCCTCCCCAAACAAGGCGCTTTGCTGGGGCAGCGTCCGTGGGCGGCTCCCCCCGCCCCGAGTTCTGTGGCTCCACTCGGGCCATAGAGCGAACCCAGAAGATTCCGGGGATCCTTAGCCTCAAAACATCACGGGAGGCGTCATAGGGCTGCCGCCAAGTGTCCTCAGGGCTCTCTTGGTCCGAGGAGGAGGTGTGGGCGAGAGTCCTGGGCAGGCCGACTTCAGCTTGACGTAATCAGTAGGGACTGGCCGTGTCCTTCCTACTGGGAGAGAAGCCCGGGTGGAGGGTCCCAGGAACACGTGGGGAGGGTCGCCTCTGGGGGTGGAGGACCTGCCCTCCCCTTCCTCTTCCCCCCCCTCCCTGTGGCCCCAAGGGAAGCCTGGAAACACCCACTCTCTTAGTAACCAGCTGGAGGTGGGGAACAGACGTCCCTCCCGGCCCAGACCACGTCCCTCCCGGCCCAGACCACGTCCCTCCCGGCCCAGACCACGTCCCTCCCCGCTCTCCTTAGAGGCCGGAGCCGATGCAGCGGCTTCCCACTGCGGCCCTTTGGGCTTCCGCCATATTGGCTGCCAATGGTAGATGAGCGCCCGAGCGCCTCCTGCCACGGTCCGAGGGCATCTTGTCCCGTCAGATTTTAGCCATTTCCAACCATCTGGTCACAGAGGAGCTAATTCTTTGCAAGTGATGAGTGGTCACTAAGTGAGGAGCCTCCCTGTCAGTGGGCGGGCTACAGCCTCCAGGCCCTGAGCCCACCCTCCAGGATGCCCACGGAAGTATCCGGAATCTTTGCCCCAGGAGTCCCAGGTGCTGGGGCTGGCCCTCTGCCCACGTGTGCCAGTGAGGAGTCCCCCAGTACCCTCGGAGCCAGCCCCGAGGGCATCCAGAGGTACTCGCCCCCCCATCTCTGGGTGTGCGAGGTCTCCCTGGGGCACTCCTACATGGGCTTCCCTGCCGTCTCAGGCCCCGGGGCTGCCGCCCATGTTCCGGCTGCCCGGCTTCCTGCGCCTTGGGCTGCCTGGCTCTGCCTGTCTGGCCCCTCCTTCAGCCTGGCCGTGCCCCGAGCACTGCTTGCCCGAATCGGGTTCTTGCCGTCTCCCTGCATCCGGCCTTGCGCCTTTCAGATCCGTCACCTGAGTGGAGGCTGAGCGCTCACTGTGCCGGAGGCTCCTGCGTGGCCTCCCTCTCCTGGGCTGGCTCCAGGGCCTCCAGGCTCCTTCTGGGTGATTCTTCTGAGTCCATCTGTGCTGTAGCCAGACCGTCCTGCCCATCCGCTGCCCTCCCCGGCCCGTCCGCTGCCCTCCCCGGCCCGTCCGCTGCCCTCCCCGGCCCGTCCGCTGCCCTCCCCGGCCCGTCCGCTGCCCTCCCCGCCCGTCCGCTGCCCTCCCCGGCCCGTCCGCTGCCCTCCCCGGCCCGTCCGCTGCCCTCCCCGGCCCGTCCGCTGCCCTCCCCGGCCCGTCCGCTGCCCTCCTGGCCCAGCATGGCTCCCTCCCACCTGGGACCTCCTCTTGACCTTCCTCTTGGAAGTCCTATCTCCTCTCAGGGTTCAGCTCGTGACACTTCCTACAGGAAGCTTCCCTGATTTCCCCATTGCCGTCCCCCCTCCCCGGTGGGGCTTGTTCTGGGCTTACTCGTTTCTGCCCGTAAGATAGCTCCTTCCTAGGTGCGGGCTCCCCGAGGACAGCGACGATCTCATCCTTGGCTTTGTGTCCACAGCGGGAGGTTGGGCTGAGAGAGACGTGGCCGGGCCAGACTCCAGAGCCGGGCTGCGGGGCCAGACTCCGGGGCCAGGCTGCGGGGCCGGACTCCGGGGCCGGACTCCGGGGCCGGGCTGCGGGGCCAGACTCCAGGGCCGGGCTGCGGGGCCAGACTCCAGGGCCAGACTCCGGGGCCAGACTCCGGGGCCGCGCTGCGGGGCCAGACTCCAGGGCCAGACTCCGGGGCTGGGCTGTGGGGCCGGGCTGCGGGGCCAGACTCCAGGGCCGGACTCCGGGGCCGGGCTGTGGGACCAGACTCCGGGGCCGGACTCCGGGGCCAGGCTGGGCCGGGCCGGGCTCGGAGATCAGGCTGTGACTCTTTTCTCCCTTAGGTCTGGTTTCAGAACTGCAGGGCGCGCCACAAGAAGCATGTTAGCCCCAACCACTCCTCCACGGCTCCGGTGACGGCGGTCCAGCCTTCGCGGCTGTCTCCCCCCATGTTAGAAGAAATGGCTTATTCCGCGTACGTGCCCCAAGACGGGACGATGCTGACGGCCCTGCACAGCTACATGGACGGTGGGTATCCCTCGTGACCTCCTTGTTCTGAGCCTGCTGGCCTGGCGGGGCCCACACGGCCAAAGCCCGGTTCTAGATCCCCTCTGAGCCAGAACCGAGGGCAGAGCGAGGCGGAAGGTTTGTCCTGTGACTGGACCCCCAGCACCGAGTGTAAGCCCGGCCACCACCAGGGCCTTTGAACTAATTGGAATAAAAACACGTGGTAGGATCTCCTAGTGGAAAGTGCAGATGTGGGGCCGGTTGGGAGATTTGTTCTTGTTTTCACTCAATGTTCTGGAAGTTGTGATGGGGGGACCCCGAGCTCCTGCCGCCCTGAGCCCGACACATCCTGGCTTCTTTCCAGAGCCACGTGGTGCCACGGAAGTGAAGGTTTTACCTCGAAAACAGGCCAGAGACTTCAGGGCGTTCCCTTTCTAGTTCTGGATTTCACAACTGGGCAGTGAGGTGGAGGGAACCACGCTCTCCCTGTTTCTTAGGGAGGGTGTAAAAGCAGGCACTCCCACCTTCCAAACCCTAGTGGTAAACCGGGGACCCTCTGCCCTCACTGCCCCCAGACCCTGCTTGTGGCTTCTGCTTCAGGCTAAGGGCAATGATGGGCGCAGATGGACTCAAACCAGGCCCAGAGGGAGAGAGTCAGGCTGACCCCCCCCCCCCAGGCCGGGTTGTGCTGACCCCCCCCAGGCCGGGTTGTGCTGACCCCCCCATGCTGCCAAAGGATCTGGCCAGACTCGGGGGGCAGGGCAGGTGGGCGGGCGGGGCCCCTTGACTGCATCCAAACTGAGCCATCGTTTCTCTGTGTCTTTGTAGCTCACTCGCCGACAGCGCTGGGACTCCAGGCCTTGTTACCGCACTCCATGACGCAGCTGCCCATAAGTCACAGCTAACTCGTTTGGTTCAGGGATAGAACTCGTTAAGGCTATAATCGGAAGTCATTTATTGTGTATTAAATATCACGGAAGAATATTATGGTTCATTTTTTATTTAACACCCAAAGCATCTTGGAGACCTTTTGTTGCCCAGGTACGTACGTAGAGCTGGCCCGCGAGACACTTTGGTTCGTTCTTTTTCTGAGACGATGTTTACAAGAAGAAGAGTCCGCCCCTTTTTGTATTGTCGAAGTAGTTTGCTCTAGTTGTGTATCCGTTAATTTATTCGTCATCGAACGAGCACTTTGCCCAAAAGAGAGGACTGACAAGTGTGCAAAATGTTTACAGCCCTTTGTGAGACGGTAGCTTCTCCTCTGTTTGTATCTGTAAGTTATTGTTCCAAAATCTGACCTGTCTCTTTGCGTTACCTACGACTTATACTTTGGAAGTTTGTAGCTGTGAATTTGCAACTGAGATTTCTTTTGCCTTCTGGCTTTGCCCCAAGAGATGAATAAAGCTTCTGTTGCAGCATGCCGGGCAGACCCGTGCCCGCCTTCCGCGGGGTGCCCGAGGGGGCTCGCCCGCCGGGCCGACTTAATTAAAAGTTTTCCATTCTTGTGAAATGACCTCGACCGTCATGGCGTCCGGCCTGGTTATTGCGGGGGTTGTCGTAGGCCCTGGGCCCGCAGACAAAGCTTTGGGTCGGTTCCCGCGTCCGCGTATTCTGCGCCCGCGTCCGAAGGGGCCCCCTCGGGAGATGGCGGGCTTCCCCCTCCAGACAGAAGTCTGCCGCCACGGGGGACCCTGAAGTTCCTGCCACTAAATCCCTGACGGACAAGAACGTTTCCCCAGAAATGCGGGACAGGACATCCGCGCGCTCTGTTGAGTCTTTCACAGGCACACTAGGTGGCTGGGGGAAGGGCACGTTTCTCCGGCTGTCTCAAAGCACAGAGGACGTACCCTGTGGTAGCGTGGCTGGCCCGTGGCCTGGCCTGGGTGGCGGGGTCCCGAATCCGCCTTCACGGCCCCCATCTTCTCCAGCAAGGGAGATGGCCTGGAGGGGGGCTCCCCTGACCACTTCCCTCTCTGGGTGCTGTAAGAAAGCACTTGGAAGGACGTGCCATCTTCCATAAAGGCGAGCGGGTGCTCGGGCAAGGGGGGAAAGGGGAGACTGATGCAGTTCAGAGGGCCCAAGGTCGACACCCAGAGGGTCCCGTGGCCCTTGGGTGCTGGACGTTCCCAGCCGGCTGTCGGGGGCCTCGGAGGGGAGCCGAACCCTTCCCGAGCACTTGGGACAGCTCCGTGGCCTCGGGACTTCCAGGGAGAAGTAGCCGAGGTCTCTAAGCTGCGGTGGGACTGGTCAGCTCATTGTGCTCAGATTTAGTGGCACTGCGGGAGTTTAGCCGTCCTCCTGTCCCCGGCCTCATTCTACAGATGAGGAAACTGAGGACGTCTGAGAGCCAAAGGCCGGCTGTCTCTGCTCCATCTGGCCTTTGGGCCTCGGGATCTTCCCCAAGGCCGGTGGGGAGACTGAGCTTGTGGTCGCCTCCGGGCTGTTCCCACCTGCCTCTTGGGCTCTTGCACTTGGGACTGAGCCTTGAGAAGCCATTTCTGGGCAGAGAGCTCACTCCCCCCTTCCCATAACAGTATGAGGTAAATGGAACCATCCCATGTTGTCCCCTTGAGGTAAGAACCAGTTATGATGAAAAAGGGGGGCTGTTAGAGTTCAGATCTGTACCTTCGTCCCCCTGAAAGAGGGGCCACATCTGGCTGAGGAACAGCTAAGGCGGACTGGTGGTCCTGGGGGCCTTAAAGGCAGCCCCAGACAGTCCCGGGCATGGGGGGCCCAGGAGCCAGCCCAGGTCGGAGCTCCAAGGGGTGTTCTCTGCACCCTGGAGCGGAGACAGGCTCTTACCTGTTTCTACATTCTCTCTCACAGACACACACACACACACACACACACACACACACACACACACACACACAATCACACACACACACACACACACACACACACACCAGAGCCCGGGCCCACCTCCAGCAGAGAGAGCCGCCATCCATCCCGGTACCTGTGAAAGCTCGGGCAGGCAAGTCAAGGCCGTCTTAGGGCCCTTGGTGGTAACTGTGCCTGCTGGGAGCGTCCTTCCTGAAATCCCCGCTCCCGAGTCTAACCAGATGGGCCGCTTTTAATCAGTCTGCCTTGCACACAGTAGGTGTTTAATAAATGGTACTGACCAGAGTGGAAAAACCAGAAGCAGTTAGAATTTTAACACCCCCTTCCCCCCACCCCCGGCAGAGTCCCCTTTGTTGGTCCCCTGTGTACAGATACCAACTTAAGGAGGCTGGGGAAGCTGAGGAGCTCCTCACAGGGGTTCTCAGGACAGAGAAAGGGCTGACCGTGAGGGGTCTCCACTTAGGGGCCAGAAGAAGGAGGGCCGACATTGGCAGGGGCGGTAAATGGGACATTCGCCCCCCACCAGGGAAGGGCCAGGAGGAGCGTCTCAATCATTCCCCTCGTTCATGGGATCTCACATCCATTCATTCACCAAACAAATGTTTGTTGTTCACTTGTGTCCGACTCTTCGTGGATCCTTTTGGGATCTCCCTGGCAAAGATGCCCACGTGGGGTCCCCGTTTCCTTTTCTAGCTCATCTGACAGAGGAGGAAACTGAGGCAGCTCTAAACACAGTAAGTGCCTGAGGCTGGATCTGAACTTGGGGAGAGGAGCCTTCCTGCCTCCTGGCCCAGTGATCCATGAACCTCTCTGCCGCACCCAGGGATGCCGGCCGTCTTCAGCCCGGGTCCCAGCCTGGGCCACAGACTCCCCGGGAGGGCAGAGGGCTTCTCGAGGGCATGTGGGTGACCGCGGGTAAATAGGACCTTACAGTCCTGGAGCAGCTGCGGCCGTGAGAGAAGGATGGGGAACAAATATGGCTTCTTCATGGGAAGCTGAAGTTGGCCATCTGGGGACATTTCTTATGTGAACCCTCAAATCGGTTTTCTTATAGTTTTTTATTTACAAGATATATGCATAGATAATTTTTCAGCATTGACAGTTGCAAATCCTTTTGTTCCAACTTTTCCCCCCCTTCCCTCCCTCCCCCCCCCCACATGGCAGGTTGACATGTTAAATATGTTAAAGTCATGTTAAATACAATATAAATATACATGTCCATAGTTATTTTGCTGCACAAGAAAAATCAGATTTAGAAATAAGATAAAAATAGCCTGGGAAGGAAATCAAAACTGCAGGCGAACAAAAATAGAGGGATTGGGAATTGGATGTAGTGGTTCTTGCTCATTTCCCAGAGTTCTTTTGCTGGGTGGAGCTGCTTCTATTCATTATTGAACAAATGGAACTGATTTGGTTCATCTCATTGTTGAAGATGCCACGTCCATCAGAACTGATCATCATATAGTTTTGTTGTTGAAGTAAGTAATGATCTCCTGGCCCTGCTCATTTCCCTCAGCATCAGTTCCTGGCAGGCTCTCCAGCCTCTCTGTATTCATCCCGCTGGTCATTTCTTACCGAACAATAATATTCCATAACGTTCATATACCACAATTTACCCAGCCATTCCCCACTGATGGGCATTCATTCAGTTTCCAGTTTCTGGCCACTACAAAGAGGGCTCCACAAACATCAGACAGATTTCCTTTGACCTGGGGGGAGGGGGCGCACAGAAAGGTTTGCAGAAAGCCCAGGGATCAGAGCTGGAAAGCGGCCCAACGGCCAGTGTTGGGGGACTGGAGCCGGGAAGCTTGTCCACCCCTGCCTCCATTTCAGCCTAAAGCCAGGCACTTGGTACAAATCTCCATTCCTTTTGTCTCAATTTCTCCTGTAAAACATGGATTCTCGGGAGGTGAGAGGGGGATGTGAAAGAAAGCCCAAGTCTGAGGGACCGATTGTGGGAGGATGAGCTGGTGCCGAGAGGCAGCCTGGCCAGGACAGAGATAGGGGCCGGGGAGGGGGCAGGGAGAAGGGGCTGGGGGAGGGAACACCAGGCTGGAGCTCCGAGAGTGTCCTAAGCCCAGATCCTCCAGGCCTGCCCCATAGACTCCACTCAACTCCCCTCCCTTCAGCAAAGCCCAAACGATGACAAAGGGCCAACAAGCCCCCCCCACCCCCGGAGTCATCTCCCCCCCCACCCACCCCCTTCCAGCCCTTCTGCTGCTGGGGCCCACCTGTGACTCCAGGGGCAAGCCCCTCCCCAAATGCACAGGCACTCCAGTAGCTGGAGCAGCAGCGGAGGGTTCCTTCCCAAAGCCTCCCATCTTCCCCAAACAACTTTGGGTGAGCAGAGAACCAGAAGCACTTTTTAATGCAGGAAAGGAGAGTGACATAGAGAGAGAGATGTGGACATGGGAGCGAGGGCAGAAGGAGGCCATGGAGGACCTGCCATCCCCCCCCCCATCATTTTAGGGGCATTCCAGCAGAAGCCCGATCCCCAAGGGCAGCACAGGAGGCAGGGTGGGGGAGCCAGGAAGAAGCCACAAGTACGGGGCTTTCCCACCAGGCCCCAGGCAGGCAGGCCCATTAATACTGTTATTAATTAACACTGTTCATCAATACTCCCAGGTGGGAGGTGGTGCAAAGTGGCTGGGCTCCCTCTTGCCCCTCACAGCCATCCCTCGACCCCCGAGGGGAAGGGACTTTTGGCTTGAAAATCTCTGGAGAGCTTTTGTATCAGACGCAAACACTCAACTCCTGGAAGGCCTTCCTGGTTGCTCCCCAGTGTCTCTGTGCGTCCGGCACTGGGCTCCAAGGTGGGGGGGGGTACAAAGACAAAAGCAAGGCGGTCTCTGACCGCAAGGAGCAGGTGCTCTCCCACAGGAGGAGCTCTAGGTGCTTAAGGATGTACTTACAGAATAAATACAAAATGGTGGCCGGGTCCTGGAGGAAGTCAGCATGAGGATGGCCGGCACCGACTCACGGAAATGAGGAGGAGGAGGATCTGAGTGTGCTCAGAGGGACGGAGAACCGGCTTCACGTCCACGCAGGAGAATTTGGGCCATTTTCTGGGAGCGAGGAGATTGGAGGGGATGGTGACCATTTAAAAGGCTGTAGTTTCATGGAAAGAGCATTGGTTTAGACTCAGGACCAGATTCAAATCTCACCTAATCGATTGAGCACCTGGGCAAAGCATTTCATGCTTGTGTACCTCCTGCCCGCAATTCTGGGGCTCCCCTGCCCTTCTCTAGTTCCCCTCTGACTATTACTCACGCTCCTCTCTAGGGTCATCGTCCATGTCCCTTCTTCCAGCCACCAGTGTCTCCAGAAACCTTCCCTTCTTCTCCTTCTCTAGACCCTTTCCCCGGGGGATCCCATCACTCCCCTCGAGTTCAATGTTCATCTCTAGGCGATGGCTCCCACATCTCTCTAGAGCCTCCTCACCCAAGTCTCTTTCCTAAATCCTCGTTCCAACTCCCCCAACTCATTTCCCCAAGGCCTGTTGGGCATTGCCAGCTGTACACTTCTCCAGCTCATTGTGTACACGACACAATTCAGGATCTTCTCAGACCCACCCTTTTTCTCCTCAGGTTGTTATGGCTTGTCCTTTTTTTTTTTTCCGATAGAATCCCCCCAATTACATGTCAAGACAATTTTCAAGATTCACTTCCACAAGATTTTTTCTTCCTCCCTACTTCCCCTCCTCTCTTCCTAAAACGGCAGGGAATTTGATATAGGTTATACATGTAAAACATGTTTCCATATTAATCACAGCCATGGAAGAAGAAATAGATCAAAAGAAAAAGGAACATGAAAAAATGGGCTTTGCTGTGCATGCAGAGTCCATCAGTCCTTTATCTGGACGTGAAGAGCACTTGAGAATCCTTTGTCTTGGATCGGTGTGTTGCTGGGGAGAGCTGCCGTGCCCAGGTGATTATCACACCATGTTGCTGGTACACTGGGCAATATTTTCCTAGTTCTGTTCATTTCACTTTGCATCAGTTTGTACGTGGCTTTTCATTATTTTTTAAAATAAAATTTGCCTGTTCATCATTTCTTAAAGCACAGAGTATCCCCTTCTTTTTCTGTATGACACTTGTTCAGCCATTCCCTGACTCACGGGCATTCCATTCATTTCCAATATTTTGCCACTAGGGCGGCTATGACTAGTTTTCTTTTTTTGCTCTCCTTGGGATACAGACCTCATAGTGATGCTGCTGGATCAAAGGTTTACACAGTTTAGTTGTCCTTTGTACATAGTTCCAAATCACTCTAGAACGATTGGATCACTCAGTATCCCGGTTTCCCCACATTTCCTCCAACATTTATCATTTTTTGGTCATATTAGCTACTCTGATAGGCGTGAAGTCATACCCTAGGGTTGTTTGAACCTGCATTTGTCTAATCAAAAGTGATTTAGAGCATTTCTTTATATGCCCACAGATGGCTTCCATTTCTTCTCCGAAAACTGCCTGTTCACAACCTTGGACTATTTATCAGTTGGGGAATGGCTTGTATTCTCACAAATCTGACTCAGCTTTCCACATGTTTGAGAAATGATGGCTTTATAGAAGACACTTGCTGTAGAGATCGTCTCCCAGCTTTCTGCTTTCCTTCTAATCTTGGTTTTATTGCTTTTGTTGAGTTTTTTAAAAAAAGTTTTTAAATGTAATATCAAAATGATCCATCTTGCAGCTCTTTATCTCTTATTCAGTCATGAATGTGTAATTCTACTTCTCCTTTCAGAACTGGAATGTTAAACTGCTTGCCACATATCTGTTTCTTAATATTCCTTCACTGTCTTGGTACCTTTTAGCAAGATGCATTTTCCTTCCTTGTGTCTTTTAATTAGGTCTATTTTTGCATTTGCCTTGGCGGAGATCAGGATTGGTGTCCCTGCTTTTTTTCTTTCTTTCTTTCTTTCTTTTTTTTTTTAATACTTCAAATGAAGCAGAATAGGTTGGGCCCCAGTCTTTAACCTTACTCTGTGTGTGTCTCTGCTATTTACTGTAAATAGCCTATTATCGGATTCTGGGTTTTGAGCCATTTTGCTATCCCCTTGTGTTTTATGGGAGTTTATCCCTCTTACATTCACAGTTATGATTATAACTGGGATTTCCCTCCATTCTATTTGTCCTCTCTCTCCTTTTCCTATTTCTTCAATAATTGTTTTGTTTCTGTCTACTACTGTGCCCCACTCTGCCCTCTCTCTTTATATCTACCCTCCCTCTTTCCTCTCCTCTCCCTTCTCTCCTTTCCCTATTCCCTTATTGACTGAAATTTATTTCTGTGCTCATCTCTTGGTCTCTCCCTCTCTCCCTCCCCTTCTCTCTCTCTCTCTCTCTCTCTCTCTCTCTCTCTCTCTCTCTCTCTCTCTCTCTCTCTCTGTGTCTCTGTCTCTCTGTCTCTCTTTCTGTGTCTCTTTCTGTCTCTGTCTCTCTCTCTCTCTCTGTCTCTCTCTCTCTGTCTCTCTCTGTCTCTATCTCTGTCTCTCTCTCTCTTCCTCTCTCTGTCTCACTCTCTCTTCTCTCTCTCTCTTTGTCTCTCTCTCTGTCTCTCTCTCTCTGTCTGTCTGTCTGTCTCTGTCTCTCTCTGTCTCTGTCTCTCTCTGTCTCTCTCTTCTCTCTCTCTGTCTCTCTCTGTCTCTGTCTCTCTCCTCTCTCTGTCTCTCTCTTCTCTCTGTCTCTCTCTCTGTCTCTGTCTCTGTCTCTGTCTCTCTCTCTCTCTCTCTCTCTCTCTCTCTCTCTCTGTCTAATCTTTTCTCCTTTGACCAGTGGAGAAGAGAGTAAAATCCAAGTGAAATACTTCCTTTCCTCCCTCCTCCTTGTTTGTATAATATTTTACTTTCCCATCCTAATTATGGAAGATCATTTTCCTCATCCTTCCTATTGCCCCCCCCCCCCATAATTATCTTCTCCTTTTCCATTCTCTGAAGATCATCAAAGCATGAGAATCACTTCCAGATCCTCCGTACAACAGACTCTGCCTAGGACCCCTGATGATGAGAGGGTGAGGGAGGGACATGTGGCACTCCCCACTTCTGATTGCTTGCTCACGGCCACTTTTTTATGTTTCTCTTCGATTTCATGTTCCTCTGAACTTTGAGCTCTTCTTCAGAAATGCACTTTCCTGAAAGGTCCATTTTCCCTCAGGATCGTGCTCGGTTGTGTTGCTCATTCTTTCACAGCTTATTCTTGGTGATGAGCCTGTAGCTTTTGCCTTCTGGGATGTCCTGTTCTGAAAAGTTTCTCCTTTAGATCGGTGGCTGCTAAAGCTTGTGAGAGACTGACTTTGGCTCCTCATTATTGGACTTCTCTTTGGCTTTTTGAAATACATTTTCTTCAGAAGCTCTGGATTTGGGCTAATAGTTCCTGAACATTTTCATTTAAGGAATATTTTAGGAGGTAACTGATGGGTTCTTTCTGGTTTTATTTGATTCTAAGAGACCTGGACAGTTTTCCTTTATAATTCCTTGCAATATGATGTCTAGGTTCTTAATTCTTTTTTATCATGGCTTTGAAACAGGACTATGATAATTTTTTAAAATTTAAATTTTATTTTCAAATGAAAATCTAACTTCTCTTCCTCCCACATCCTACCCCTACTCCATTAAGAAATCAAGAAAAAAGTCCATTACAAATGTATATAGATAAGTAAGACAAATTCCTGCATTGGTTATGGCCAAAAATATGCCTTAATCTGTACTCAGAGTATTAGGCGGCATATTTCATCATGAGTCATTTGGAATTGTGGAGTCCAGTCTGTCACTAAATGTCTGTTAAGCATCTTCCGTGTGCCAGAACACGGAACAAAGTTTGAATGATACAAATACAGGTTTTTAAAAATGGTCTCTTCCTCTAGGAGCTACAGTGTATCAGAGAACAATGCACACAAAAGCAGTGGAGGGAAGGGAGATCCTCAGCATGGAGTCATGATGAAATCCAAAGCAATTTCAAAGCAGTGTAGCCAGTGAGAAATGGGGAGAAGAGTGTGTTGAGCCCCTTTCCTAAGTAGAGGCCCTGGAAACCATGGCTCCACCCTGCAATCAGAGCACTGGAGCCTTCCAGAATTGTTTCTCTTCTCAGTAAGGTTGTCATTGTATATTTTGTTTTCCTGATTCTGTCCGCTTCGCTTTAGTTCAGCTCTTACGAGTCTTCTCGGGTTTCTCTCCCCCTTCAACATTCCTTATGGCACAATAGTATTTCATCGCATTCGTATCATAACTCGTTCAGCCATCTCCCATTGATAAGCTTCCCCTCAGCTGCCAATTCTTTGCCACAATAAACAGAGCTACTAGAGCGATTGGGGGGGGGGGGGGCGATATATATAGACGCTTTTCTTCTTTCTTTGATCCCTTTGGGCTATAGCAGTAGAAGCTGAGTCAAAGGATCTGCACAGCAAATAGCCTTTTGTGCCTAGTTCCAAATTGCTTGCCAGAGCGTCTGGACCAATTCCCATGAAATGCTTAATATAATTTGCACGTGAGGCACAACAGTGCATTCGTGTACTTCCGCAGCCCCTCCAGCCATTGCATTTTCCTTTTTTGTTATCTTCGTCAATAGGACTGTATGAGGGGGAAGTTGGGAATTGTTTTAATTTGTACTTCTCTAATTATTAGTCTATTTAGAGCATTTTCTATGGCTATTAATACTTTCATATGGACGAATTTCTTCCCCTGAAAATTCTGTCATATCCTTTGACCATATAGCAACTGGGGAATGTAATTGATTCTTTTTATATTACATCTATCTGATATAATTCTATGTAACTGATAAGCTATGTATTGGTATCTAAGGCACATAAATGATACATCTTAGAACTGAGACTTAGAATCTTGATACAATTTTTTCCCCCAATTCTCTGCTTCTCCTCTTAATTTTAGCAGCATGGATTTTCTTTGTGCAAAACCTTTTAAACTGTATACAATTGGTTATTTTACCTTTGGTGATCTCTGTTCATTGCTTGGTCATGAACTCTTCCCCTGTTCACAGGTCTGACAGGTGATTCTTTCTTGCTCCCCTAATTTAAGTTGTTATCATTTTGTCTAAGTCATATTCCATCTGGAGCTTGCCTTAGTATAGATGTGAGAAGCTGGCTGAGTTTCTGCCAAAATGCTTTCTAGTTCTCCTAAGAATTTTTGGTGAACAGTGGGTTCTTGCCCCAGGAATAGACAGCCTGGGTTTTTCAGACACTAGACCCAAGTCTATCATTTTCTCTATTTCTTAACCATAGTCGAATATCCTTACATTCCCTACTGTGAAGAATCCAGAAAAACCATGACGACCCGTTGCCTTCCCTCCCGGCGGGTGGGGGACATGTCAGCCAGGGGCAGCGCGTCCATCGGCGTGGTTTTGTCAGGCGGGGGCGCCTGGCTAAGTCATGTCTCTGCCGTGTGTTGGCTGCATGATCCCGTCCAAGTCACTTGAGCTATGGGGGCCACAGGTAACAAGCTCAGACTATAAGTTGCAGGGCAGGGACCCGCTGGTACTGCGGAAGAGACATCTCACGGGGCGTATCCATCACCAGTGGAATCCCAAGTCTGATCCAAAACTTAAAGTAAAATAAAACTGGGCAGATGAGCCTGAGAGTCTCCCGCTGGTTCTGAATCTGCCCGCAAAGTTTGTCTTTAGGTCACAATGTCTCCCTCTGACTTCTCCGGCCCCGATAAGTCAGCCTTTGTCATCGGCCCTGGACGCGGCGACTCCATCTCAGACCCACTGATTTGGGCCCGGCCGGGCTGAGGGGGATGGGTCAGCCTTCTTTCTCCCTTGGCCTCCTCCCTCCCTTCAAAGGCCAGCCTGACTTCTTCCTTGGTGCATTTGCACATGCTAGGAGTAAGTCTACCCCCCTCCCAGGGCTGTCAGGAGGAGCAAAGGAATAACGTGTGAAAATGGCTCCTAATGATGAGTCACGGGTCATGAGAACGCACACCTCGGGCCGGACCCTGGGACCCTTGAGTCCAAATCCCTCCTTTTATAGAGAAGGAACCTGAAGACTAGAGAGAGGCAGGGCTAGTGCTGAGGTTAAGCTTGGCCTGTGGGGTCTTGACTCCAAATGCTGGCAAATGACCCCGGGGCCTGGGGGCCATGTCCGGAAGAGCTCGCTCCGCATTTCTAACTTTGGAAACTTTTCTCTTTCTTCAAGACCTACCCTGACTAATGCCTCAATCAATTCAATAAAAACGGCCTTTCCGAGGCAGGGGCTGGGAATCAAGCTGGGAAGTACCAGAGCCAAACTAAGCCCAGCCCTTTCCCAGGGTCCTCCTGGGAGGGTGAGTAAAGGCTGACCACCTGGAATGTAGAAGTAATCCCCCTCCCCATCCCAACCCGGACCACCTCTTGGCCCCCTTGTCAACCTTTCCTGGGCCCCTGCCTTCCCATTCCTTCCCATAAGCCCCAGACTAGTGATGTCTCACCCCATACTTCAGTGTCTCCCACACATCCAAGGGGCACATCATCCCCTCTTCTGTACTTTCCCATTAGAAGGGAAGCTCCTTGAAGGCTTCTTTTGGCTTGTATTTGTATTTTATGGAGTCTGGGACACAGAAAACGCTTCACTGATGCTCATTGGACTGCTTAGGTTCTGATTTTTTGGACACACTTTGCCCCTTCCCCATGTAGAGCAGACATTCGTTGAAGGCAGAGACTGTGGGGGGCTTTAATATCCGCACCCCAGATATTAGCAGGGTGCCTTGTACAATGCTTACCTGATGCAGTCTTTGTGGTGGAAGCAAACCGAGGCAGACGTCTTCAGCTGGGTTCTGCGGGGAACAAGGCGATCTGGGCCGGAGCCCTTGGTGGAGACGGCTTTCTCCGCCTGTTGGAGCCCTCGAAGCCTTGAGCCTGGGATGCCGGCGGTTTGGGTCCCGGGAGAGCTTTCGACGTGGGTGTCCGCTGGCTTGGCTCACCCCCCCGCCGACTTTTTCTGCAGGGTCAGTTTGATTACTGTGGCTCTCGGCAAACTGGGTGAGCCACACACAGACTTCTCTCCTCCGTCTGAAACTTCCTGCGAGAGTTCTGATTTCTCCACCGACTTTGGCGTGTGTCAGCCCTAACCGTTCTTGACATCTCAGCCTGTTCTTTAGAAAACCCTCTTGCAA
Source organism: Antechinus flavipes (assembly GCF_016432865.1). Lineage (NCBI taxonomy): Eukaryota > Metazoa > Chordata > Mammalia > Dasyuromorphia > Dasyuridae > Antechinus > Antechinus flavipes. Next base: position 452,147,074 of record NC_067401.1, on the reverse strand, counting down.
CATTTCAACAGGAACTACCCCCTAGAAATGGTATCACATAGCATCTGCCATCCCAGGCAGGATCTGAGTGATTTCCCAAGATAGCCTTATGGGAAACAGCTGGCTCCCGCCCAGACCTTTGGAAAGAAAAATGGCAGCATCCAAACCCAAGGGACCCTCTGCCTTCAGAACGAGGCAAAAACAAGATGCCTTCAAATAAACAGAAAAGTGGGATCCTCTCCCGCCTCCTTTTCTTGTCTTCATTAGAACCAAAGTTTGCCATCCAGAATTGGGGATTTAAACGCAAGTTACTCAGTCAGCCAGGAAAACTATTAACTAATAAAATATCCCAAGAAATGTCATTGCAATAGCACGTAAGCCCCTGGGGGAGGGAATGGGGGCCAGGAAGCGCACTTCATTGGCTCTAGCACCCGGGAGAGGGCGCAGCCGGTGGATATGCTCAACTTGATGGGCAGCCCAACAAGCCTGGGACTGGAACGTGATCACCCTTCTCCCCTTCCCCCCAAGGGATAGACAGATTGCATTGAGAGCCATTGAGGGGATAGCGTTAGTTGGAGGGAGGGTTCAATTATGATTTTCAAATGGGTTTCCCTTAGGTGCCAAATTCCACGTGATGCCCACAAGTTCAGGGCATTCTGGGCACTCCAAGCCTACCTCTGCCTGGTTCCTTCCCCTTCACGATATTTTCCAGCTGTTCTGAAAGGCCAGGAGCCCAAAGGTAAAAGGTCCCATCTAGTGATATTGCTAACATGGCAGTCCAACAAGATGTTTTAAATTGATTTAGAGATACTTTTTGCTTTTAAATCACTTTCAGTTCCCAATGTGTACCTCCTCCCACCTCCTCCATTAGAATTTCAGCTCCCTGAAGGTAGAGAAAAGCACGTGTCTTCCTTCCTTTGTATTGGACACAGAAGAAAATTGCAGTGGAAGCTTGTTGCAAACCTCTGAGCCATTCCTTGTCACAAAGAATAAAAAAGAAAGTTAAACTAGTCCCACAAAACTGGCCAACAGTGCTTAGCACAGGCCTAGCCCAAAATAAGTGCTTAATAAATGCTTATTGACTTACTGACACACTGTGTCATACCTCTGTACGGAGGAGAAAAATATTCCTCCTTTTGGGGGACCAAGACTAAAGATGATGTGATTTCCGTCTAACGCTCACCAGGTAGTAATTAACATTTGTTGGTTACTCGGCCTAAAAGCTTTGGAGTCAGTTTTCAATCAATCAGCAAACAATTTTTTTTCTCAATAGTATTTTATTTTTCCAAATATATGTAAAGATAATGTTCTTTTTTGTTAAAACTTTGGATGTTGAATCCATGGATAATTTTTTAACATTAACCTTTGCAAAACCTTGTGTTCCAACTTCCTTCCCCTTCCCTCACCCCCTCCTCTGGATGGCAAGTAGTTTAATATATGTTAAATCCAATATCTGCATACATATTTATGCAATTATAAAGCTAATTTCCTTTTTCCTTTAATAAAGCTTTTTATTTTTCAAAACATCTGCATGGACAATTCTTCCATCATTAGACTTTGTAAAACTTTGTGTTCCAATTTCCCCTCCTTGCCCCACCCCTCCCTTAGATGGCAAGTAATCCAATATATGTTAAACATGGTCAAATATATGTTAAATCTAATATATGTATCCATATATGCACAATTATCTTATTGCACAAGAAAAATCAGATCAAAAAATAAAAGAAACTGAAAAAGAAAATAAAATGCAAGCTAACAACAACAAAAAGAGGGAGAATGCTGTGTGGTGTTCCACACTCAGTTCCCACGGTCCTCTCTCTGGGTGTAGATGACTCTCTTTATCAGTAAACCGTTGGAACTGGTCTGAATCATCTCACTGTTGAAGAGAGCCACGTCCAATACATTTTCAACATTCATTTTTATAAGATTTTGTGTTCTCAATTTTTTCCCTCCTTCCCTTATCTCCTTTCTCCCCAAGACAGCAAGCAATCTGATAGAGGTTAAACATGTGCTAACCTTTTAAACATATTACCATAACAGAAACAGCTACACCCTAAGAAAGAACACTGGGAAACGAATATGAACTATTTGCATTTTTGATTTTCTTCCCGAGTTGTTTTTACTTCTGAATCCAATTCTCCAACAACAATAAGTACAACAGGAGAACTGTTCGGTTCTGCAGACATATATTGTATCTAGGATATACTGCAACATATCTAACATATATAGGACTGCTTGCCATCTAGGGGAGGGGGTGGAGGGAGGGAGGGGAAAAATCAGAACAGAAATGAATGCAAGGGATAATGCTGTAAAAAATTGCCCTGGCATGGATTCTGTCAATATAAAGTTATTATTAAATAAAATAAAATTAAAAAAATAAATAAACATATTACCATATTTGTCATGTTGTGCAAGAAAAATCAGACCAAAAGAGAAAAAAAAAACATGTGAAAAAAAAAAGTGAAACACTATGCTTTGATCCCTATTCAGTCTCCATAGATCTCTCTCTGGCTGCACATGGCCCTTTCCATCCCAAATCTATTGGAATTGTCTTGAATCGCCACGTTGCTGAGAAGAGCCAAGTCCGTCACAGGTGATCGGCACATCATCTTGCTGTTTCAGTGAACATTCATTAAGTGCCTTTTACGTGCCAGGCACTGGGATTCAAAAAGAATCAAGAAATAATCTCTGCCCTTCACTTCCTTCTCCCTCACATCCCACTCTGTGACTCCCCCAACATGCCTTGATTGAATTGTCAAAGTGTAGGGATTATATGTGCAAAAATGTTTGTGGCAGCCCTGTTTGCAGTGGCAAGGAACTGAGTGGATGCCCATCAGCTGGAGAAAGGCTGAATTCATATGGTGTATGTATGTCATATAAGAAATGACCAGCAGGAGGATTGCAGAGAGGCTGGAGAGACCTTTATGAACTGATGCTGAGTGAAATGAGCAGGACCAGATCATTGTACACGGCAACAAGATTAAAAATGATGCTCAGTTCTGGTGGACGTGGTCCTCTTCAACAATGAGATGAACCACATCAGTTCCACTTGTGCAGTGATGAAGAGAACCATCTACAGATGAGCGAGAACTGTGGGAACACAACGTAGCATTCTCACTCTCTCTGTTGTATTTGCTTGCATTTTGTTTTCTTTCTCAGTTTTTTCCTTTCTTGATCCGATTTTTCTTCTGCAGCAAGATAACTGTATAAATACGTATCCTATATTATATTTAACATATACTTTAACATATTTAACATGGATTGGACTGCCTGTCATATAGAGGAGGGAATGGGGGGAAGGAGGGGAAAATTTGGAACGGAAGATTTTGCAAGGGTTAATGTGGAAAAATAACCCATGTGTGTTTTGTAAATAAAAAGCTTTTATAAAACAACAACAACAACAACAAGTCTAGGGATTACACCTTTGCTGTACCTTTTACATGCACCCACTGAGAGGCAGTATTTCTTTGTCAATGTGGTCAGCACTCTCCCGGCTCCTGACTGGCCAGCTGCCTCCCCCTCTAGCGAGGAACACTTGTGTAAAACTCTGACCATTGCTCTTCAGCTGAAAAGCGTTTGTGTTTCCGCTTGCTTCCAGCTGAAGTGGGTCTTCTTGACCTGGGGGTCCAATCCCCTTCAGAATCTGACTTCCAGGTGTCCTTCCCTCCCTTCCTCATCATGCTCGGGATCATGGGCGGAGGTTTGGAGGCAGCCCACGGAGCTTGGATGTTTAGTAGGACCACACAGCCTGAAGGGACGTAGAGAGCATAGTGGGAGGTTCGGACCCAGATGTAAGATCATGAACGCACAGCACGAGGGCTGGAAAGGACATTCAAGGGCACTAAGTCCACACTGGCAAGCCCGCCACCCTGTTCATGTGAGGAAGCTCACTGAGCTACGAAGTTTTGAACTCAGGTTCTCCAGACTCCAGCTCTGCTCCCTCTCACTGCTCCCTGCAGACGAGATCTCTTTCAGTTCTGGGCTTTGCACTTCTCTGTTTCGGAGGGGCTAAGTTCATCTTTACCATGGTCCTATGGGGACAAAATGGCCCAGCTTGCAATCCTGCAGAGAAGATGAAGGCCGAGGAGACAATGCAAGCAGGAAAGGGGTGACCAGCTGAGGAGAACCGAGCTTGGGAGCCCCGTCATCCCAGTCTAGATGCTCAGCAAGGACTCTTGGGCCCTGGTAAGTCTTCTATCCGCCCTTCTCCCCCTCTCTCCTGTCCTTGCCATTTAGCTTTTCTCTTTTTCCCCAATGTCATCTGCAAATCTATAGACTTTCAGTCACTTTTCCCAATTGTGAACATGAAAGCATCATTTTTACTTCCATCAGATTCAATCCATGGTCAGGAAATCATTCAAAATCCCAGGATTCCATAAGCAGCAGAACCCTCGACTCTGTTGGGGGAATCATCATCAGGGGATTTTGTTTTTGTTTTTGTTTTTTTTAAATAGCTTTTTATTTACTAGTTATATACATGGGTGATTTTTCAGCATTGACAATTGCCAAACCTCTTGTTCCAATTTTTCCCCTCCTTCCCTCCACTGCCTCCCCAAGATGGCAAGTTGACCAATACATGTTAAATATGTTAAAGTATAAATTAAATACAAAATAAATATACATGTTCTAAGTTATTTTGCTGTACAAAAATAATCTGACTATGAAATATTGTATAATTAGCCTGTGAAGGAAATCAAAAATGCAGGCGGACAAACAGAGAGGGATTGGAAATGCTATGTAGTGGTTCATAGTCATCTCCCAGAGTTCTTTCCCTGGGTGGAGCTGGTTCAGTTCATTACTGCTCTATTGGAACTGATTTGGTTCATCTCATTGTTGAAGAGGGCCACGTCCATCAGAACTGTTCATCATATAGCATTGTTTTTGAAGTACATAATGATCTCCTGGTCCTGCTCATTTCACTCAGCATCAGTTCCTGTAAGTCTCTCCAGGCCTTTCTGAAATCCTCCTGTTGGTCATTTCTTACCGAACAATAATATTCCATAATATCCATATACCACAATTTATTCAGCCATTCTCCAATTGATGGGCAGCCACTCAGTTTCTAGTTTTTGGCCACTACAAACAGGGCTGCCACAAACATTTTTACACTTTCAACTCCTTTTCCCTCTTTTAGTATCTCTTTGGGATATAAGCCCAGTGAAAACACTGCTGGATCAAAGGGTATGCACAGTTTGATAACTTTTTGAGCATAGTTCCAGATTGCTCTCCAGAATGGCTGGATGTGTTCACAATTCCACCAACAATGTATTAGTTTTCTCACATGCCCTCCAACATTCCACATTATTTTTCCCTGTCATTCTAGCCAATCTGACAGGTGTGTAGTGGTATCTCAGAGTTGTCTTAATTTGCATTTCTCTGATTAATAATGACTTGAAGCATCTTTTCATATGGCTAGGAATAGTTTCAATTTCTTTGCCTGAGAATTGTCTGTTCATCTCCTCAGCAGGGGATTTTGAAATAGCGATTACTTGTCTAAAATGGGCAGATTAGTCAGTGCAAGAAGGCTGGCCCTGGTAGCCTTGGTCCCAGTCAACAGTGCATGGCAAATGCTCATGGAGAGGCTTTCATTGGAGCCATTGATCAATCTGCCCAATTTTCAACTAAGTTTAATTTGTTGGACAAGACCTGGATTGCCCTGGCAGAGAGTGTTCCCATCTGGCCACGTGCTCTACTACTTGGCTCCTTGTGTAGCCTGGGGCTCTAAGAGATGGAGGAAGTTACTCAGGTTTGAACAACAGGGGAAGACCTAAATCTGGCCCCTCTAGATGGTGAGGCTGCTGCCCTAACCACTGTACTAGAATGTCCCCTCTCCTCATTTATTTTTCATAAGAGTTTTAGCAATATTAGAAATAAATGCCTTATTAGAAATAAAAATATACAGCTAGATAAAATACTTATAACTGGTTTTTTTTTCCTATAACAAAGCTGACATATATATATATATATGTAGTCAGCTCTGTCAGAATAATCTAATCAGGTACAGATTGAAAATGGAGACACAGCTTAGACTTACAGCTTTCAAGGCTCCAAGTTAAACTCTGTGATTTGTGGGTAGTGGATACAACACTGAACCTAGAGTCAAAAAAATCTGAGTTCAAATATGGGCTGGGTCATTTATTATTATTGACCCTGGTCAAGTCACTAAAACTCTGTGTGACTCAGTTTCCTCATCTGTCAAATGAGTTGAAGAAAGAAGTAGCGAACCACCCCGGTATCTTTGCCAAGAAAACCTGCTAGCAAAGCCCACGGTGTCCCATGGAGGCAGACCCTCTGGCTGGCTGTCTGCCGTCCTTTGTTCTAACTGCATGATGGGCCCACTTCTTGTTGGCTGGGCAGTGATGAGAGGGCTGGACTCAGAATTGGGAAGACCTCAGTTCAGATCCTATCGCTGTTACCATTATGGCTGCCCCCTTGGCAAGTCATTTATCCTCTTGTCCTCTGTAAGATGGGGTCAGAGCAGAACCCGCCTGCCAGGGACACCCAATGAGATGATGTGATGGGGAGGGGAACGACGTCATTTTGTCCCTTATGCTCGCAGATCTGAGGGACTGGAGCTGGGATTTCATTATTAAAGGGACTCGGGGAGAGGAAATTGTCTGTCCCTTTGCACGTTCTCTGCAACCTAAGGCTGAGGGGTGAAGTCCGGGCTGGGTCAGAGGTGAGACTACAAGCCACGATCCAAGGAGTCTATTCAATCTCATGTCCAATGTCTTGTCTGTCCACCTGCAGAGACTGTCCAGGTAGACAGACCAGCTCCAGGGACTCCGTCCAATTGTAGATCAGGCTAAACACTGGCATTTCACACCTAGTCATGTTTCCGGTATAGATTTCTAGGAATCATGTCTTTTGAGGAATAATGGACCCTGATAAAAGATTGTATGTAACTGACACAACAAAAATAAGAACAACTAGAATAATAGTTACGCTGATATTTAGTGGATCATTTTCATGTGGACGTTGTAAAGACGTGTCAGTACTGGCGGGTTCTCAGTTACCACGTGGGATCAAAGTACCACCCATAATCCCCTCCATCCCCTCCCATTTCCTTGATATCATCTTGCACTATGAAACTTGGTAAAAGACGATCTCAAGATTTTGTTCCCTGCAGTGTGGCTTCCTCAGAATATACTTGGTTGGGTTTAGCTATTCTCCTAATTTCATTTTCCCTAAACGCCGCTTCAGCCTCCTTGTAGAAGAGGGATTGGGCCACAGGCATCCAGATCTGCGAGCAAATTAAGGATGAAAACACACTATTAAGCGAGGGGCCGGATCGGCTCCATTTCCGCCCCCGTATTTGCTGGCCTCCCGCCAGTTTTATCCCTGAATGCTCTTGGGACAAGGTGGCTCTGCTGGCTCCCACGCCCACGTACCAAGCTGGGCCAAATTCATTTTCCCTCCCGCCAGGGTGGGAGGGGATACGGCTCCCAACCTTTCCTCAGACTTCCCGCCAATGGTTTAGAAACTGCTGATGATGCTTTCTACCTTCCTCAAGTGGGTAAAGTCACGGGTAAGGTCAGTCCAGCCGCTCGATACACTGCAAGCGACTGCTATGTTCCAGGCTCTGGGGTATAGATGGAATACGGGGATAGATGGAATAGCAGGATTGTTATTGCCCTTAAGGAGTTTACAAACTAATGGTGAAATTGGAAGAACTTAAAAGTCTGTTAAAAAAAAGTTATGTGAGCAGGGCAAAGGTTCCTCCTGCTCGGGCAGGTGGGAAATGGTGAGATGCTTGCTCTGGGCCCCATCCTTAGAGAATCTGGGGAGATCTGTGTGATCTTCACCATCTGCAGTCGGGGAGGGGGGGGCTGGTGCAGGGGCTCCTAAGAGAATTGGAGTTTCACAGTCGGTGTGATACGGCAGGGAACGGAGTTTGTGGCTATAATGGCAAAACCCCTGGGAGCAGCAGAGAGGCAAAGGATGATGGGACCTTCGACTCAGAGCTGGATAGATAAGGAAACTCAGAGAAATGGGGGCTTGATAACATAAGGATCACACAGGACTGGGCAGCAAAGCCAGCATGTGAAACCAGATCTTCAGACTGTAGATCTTTTTCCCTATCATGTGAAGCCATCAGTGGCAGGACTGGGGCTCTTGTGAACTCATTTGGACTCCACTTTCTCTGGGCTAAACTTTTTCAAAAATGGTATTTACAAAAGTTGTTATCTTACCTTTTTCCAAATCCTTTTTAACAGCATCAATAGCTCATTTTAGTTGGTCAGGTGGAAGCTATTGGAGTGTTCCTCAGCAGCTTCTTATTTTTATTTTTTTCCTAAGTTGATATTTATTCTAACCTTTGCTGTAATTAGTGGATACTCTAATACAGACAGTTGATGCTGCTATAATTCCCACATCAGTTACCAAGAAGTCAATTTCTTTTGAAGAATAATTTTCTTCTTTCTCTACTTTCCCCTCACTTCTTTTCCTACCTTCCACCCCCTCTCTCCTTTCTCTCCTTTCATTTTTCCCTTCCTTCTCTCTTCTCCTTCTTTTCTTCCTTCTCTCCCTCCTATTTTCCTCCCTCTTTCTTTTCTATTATCAGTTCTTCATATGTCTAATACTATCCACTTCCCTTCTAGAAGAAAGTGCTTGGGGTATTTTAGATTCTGAGCTGTCTACATAATTTTTATTATAGCTTTTTATTTACAGGATATATGCTGGGTAATTTTTCAGCATTGACAGTTGCAAAACCTTTTGTTCCAACTTTTCCCCTCCTTCCCCCACCCCTTCCTCCAGATGGCAGGTCTGGCTACATATTTTTGACTTCTTTTTACTTCTCAAACCCAAGTAACATTTTCCAACAGGAAAATTTTTAGCATCCTTCCCTATGCCGATCCTTGCTATGAAATCACCAAGAAATGAAGCTTATATTAATGTCACAAATTTGGAAAAGTCCACAGTGGCCATCTAGTCCAATGAACGCACCCTTAAAAGTTATCCCCCATAGGGGAAAACTGGGATATTAATACATTGTTGATGGAGTTGTGAACTCATCCAACCATTCTGGAGAGAAATTTGGAACTATGCCCAAAGAGCTATCATACTGTGCACACTCTTGGTTCAGCAACTTCTCTACTGTATCCCAAAGAGATTATTTAAAAAACGACCCAAATATGCAAAAGTGTTTGGGGCAGCCCTCTTTGGGGCTGGCAAGGAACTGGAAGCTGAGTGGCTGCCCATCAGTGGGAATGGCTGAATGAGTCATGGTATATGAAGGTAATGGAATACTATTGTTGTATAAAAAACGACGAGCAGGATGATTGCAAAAAGACCTGGAGAGACTTACCTGAACTGATGCTGAGGAAAGTGAGCAGAACCAGAAGATCATTGTACATGGCAACAACAAGTTTATATGATGATTAATTCAGCTGGACGTGGCTCTCTTCAACAATGAGATGATTCAGGCCAGTTCCAATGGTCTTGTGATGGAGAGAGCATCTGCCCCCAGAGATAGAACCATGGCAACTGAGTGTGGATCATAACATAGCATTTTCACTTGTTTTGTTGTTTGCTTGCATTTTTTCTTTCTCATTTTTCCTTTTTTGATCTGATTTTTCTTGTGCAGCATGATAATTATGGAACTATATATATATATATGAATTGCACATGATTAACATATATTGGGTTACTTGTCATCTGGGGGAGGGAGAAAGGGGTAGGAAGGAGAAAAATTGGAACACAAGGTTTGCAAGGGGGAATATTAAAAAGTATCTACACATATATTTTCAAAATAAAGTTTTAATAAAAAAATTATTCTCTGAATGGTCAAAAGATATGAACAGGCTGTTTTCAGATGAAGAAATTAAAATTATCTATAGTTATATGAAGAAATGCTAAAAAAAATCACGATTGATTAAGGAAATGCAAATCAAAACCACTTTGAGGTACATCTATCAGATATTAATATGACAGAAAAGGAAAATGATAAATGTTGGAGAAAATGTGGGGAAAATGGTACACTGATGCATTGTTGATGGAGTTGGGAACTGATTTAGCCATTCTGGAGAGGAATTTGGAACTATGCCCAAAGGACAACCACCCTGAGCATACCCTTCCATCCAGCAATACCAAGTCTGTATACTAAAGAGGTCATTAAAAGGGCAAAGCGTCCACCTTGGCAAAATGATTGGCAAAATGGCAGCTCTCTTTGGGGTGGCTAGGAATTGCACTTTGAGGGGATGCCCATCATTTGGGGAACGGACAGGCAAGTTGTGGTAAACGGATGTAATGGAATGCTGTTGTTCTATGAGAGAAGATCAGCAGGTAGATTTCAGAAAAAAACAACCTGGAAAGTCTTACACGAACTGATGCTGAGTGAAATGAGCAGAACCGGGAGATCACCGTATACAGTAACTGCAGCAGAGTGCGACGAGCAGCTCTGATACACTTAGCTCTTCTCAGCAATCCAAGACAATTCCAAGGACTCATTATGGAAAATGCCAACCGTGTGCGGAGAGAACGACTGAGTCTGAAGGCAGATCAAAGCAGACTCTTCACTTTTTTTGTTTTTTTTTTCTTTCTCATGGTTTTTACCTTTTGTTCTGGCTCTTCTTTTCTAAATGTGGAAATATATTTAACATGATTGTACGTGTGTGGTCTAAATCAGATTGGTTATTGTCTTGGGAAGGAAGAAAGAGAGAGAGGGAGGGAGAACAATTTGAAACTCAAAATCTTAAAAGGATGAATGTTATAACTTATCCTTACACATAATTGGAAAGAATAAAATACCATTCATAAAAAACAAAGAAAGTTATATCCACCATAACTTACCTGACCTATGGCCCCAGCCTCTGCTTGAAGACCTCTGAGGGTGAACCCAATATGTCTCAAAGCATCCCATACCACCATCGAATAGCTCTGAAAGTAGGGAACCTTGAGCCTAGAACTACATTGTTCTTGTTGCTGTCCTCAGGGGCCGAGCAGAATCGGTCCATCTCTGCTCACAAGAACCTTTCAAACACTTGCTGATGACTCTCAGGCCCTTTAACTCTTCCCATCTCTAGGCTAAACACCCCTAGTTCCTCCACGTGTTCCTCATGTAACCTAGACTTCAGGGCTCTCAGCTCCTCTCTAGCTAATCGATGTCCTTTGTGACCAAGGTGCCCAGAATGTCGTCGGGTCCTCCGTGCCATTCGGTCCCTCTTCATCGTCTCCAGTCCTAGTTTGGGCAGAAGCTGAAGCTGCTCTTGTGAGAGTCTTCTGGCCGACACTCTCCCTGATCACGACAAAATGAAAAGAACAAATTCAAGCTAACAGCCATTTCTGAAACGAACTGCCGGTGCCTTAATTTGCTTCTCCCAGGAAAACTTTCCACCAATTTTTCCATCTGGCTACAGCTTCCTGGCTTCATTTATCATGAGAATATCAGTATCAGGGTTTTCAGGTTCTTCTAAGAAGCAGCTAGATGTCCCCCGGGATAGAATGTCCCCAGGGATAGACTGTCAGATGTGGAGTCAGGAAAACCTCAGTTCAAATCCAGCTTCAGATACTTGTAATCACTTTACCACTAGCTGCCTCAGTGGGGATAACAATAGCACCAACCTGAAAGGCTTATGAGAATCCACCGAGATAGCCTAGGCACCCTCTGCCAACCCTAAAATGCTATGTACGTGCCAGTTATGTTGGTTTACTGGTCACCAGATAGATCTCACATTTGGACAACAGGTTGTTTATAAGGTTTTTTGATCTCCTCCATTTTCTTTTTTTGGTCCTTGAATCCCCAGTGCCTAATATACTGTAGGTGCTTAATAAATGTTTGTTGAATGACGATTTAGATAGTCGATCTAAAATGATGTGACTCTTGATGCCTTCAAGCTGCTTTCTGCCCCTGTCCCACCATCACTGTTAACATGAAAGGAGGCAGCACAGGACTAAAGGCATCTAGGGACACTTCAGTGCACAGAGCTCTGGGCTCAGGGTCAAGAAGCTCCATCTTTGCAAGTTCAAATCTGGCCCCAGACACTTACTAGGTATGGGCAAGTCACGTCAGTCTGCTTGCTTCAGTTTCCTTATCTGTAAAATTATCTGGAGAAGGAAATGGCGAACCACTCCAGTGTCTCTGCCAAAAAAAACCTCAAATGGGATGACAAAAAGTTGGACACAACTGAAAGCCACTGAACACATGGATAGAGGACCGAGAGCCCTCTAAATACATTTGTCTTTGTTTTACAGGTTACCATGGAGAAAGACCTGGCAGACTCCTAATGCTGAACCCCTCTCAGCTTCGCTTGGATAGTCCCCAACCTTCAGGCTCAATCTGTCCCAAAGATCAGCGTTTAAGATTTCCAACATGGCAGAACGCTCCAGAGCTTGTGTTCCAAGGACATAGGCTTTGAGAGCCCCATGTCCCCTCTGACTCCTTATGAAAGACTGCCAAGAATTTTCGAAGTTAGACAGCATTAATTAAGTTGACCGTTCCTAATTTGCTCTATTTCCCCCCAAAAGAAAACATTCTTATTTCCCATTATTCAGTCTTCTGCATCATTTCAAGGAATCATGTGTTCTTTCCCCCATGGATAATCATTTTCATATCTCATATTAAGTAGGTACCTGTTTGGATCTAGGCTTCTTAACCAGGAGTTCTGGAAACTTGGATGACAAGAAATCTTTACTTCCGAATAAATGATTTCCTTTTGGAATCCTATCTGTTCGAATCTAAAAACCCAAATCTGAAAAGGAAGAGTCCATAGCTTTTAACCACCCTGCCGGAAGTGGGACAGAGTCCATGACCTTAAAAAAAGCTAAAGGTTTAGAACAAGTGGAATCCCAGTCCCATTCATCTTTAAGAGAATCTTTCATCCAACTTGTAGAATATCATATCATGATAATAGCATATATACATATACATACATAAATATTAACAGCATAAATAAATATGCGCTGTTATATGTATGTATATACATATAGCCTTGAGGTTTCTAAATGTCTCATTTTATCTTCACAATAGCCTTGGGAGATGGAATGATGATGTCATTTTACAGAGGAGGAAATCAAGGCAAACAAAGATTAAATGGTTTTTTCCTAGAGTCACCCAGCTCCCAAGTTTCTGAGACTGGATTTAAATGAAGGTCTGAATTGCTCACGGTCTAGTGCGTGGGGATGCTCCCTGGCTGCTTAGTCCATGCTCCAGCCACGCTCGGACAAGAAGGCGTAGGGTTGTACTCAAACTGGCCCCGATGGTCATCTGCCCCATTTATTTCTGCATACGGAAGTACTGCTACGTCCTCTCAAAGGGGAACAGAAGATTCTACTGTCTAAAATACAAATGGGAGGCGGAGTGTGGGAATGGCATGACGTGGGGAGACAGTGATGAGTTAGCACAGTGTGGGGGGGGGGGCTATGGCTAAGCAGAGTATATAAGAGGATATGGATGGCTGCCCTCAGGGGGAGGGTCGGGCTTGACCTCCATTGCCTAGCTCCCCATACCAATGGCAGCCTCCTAGGTGAGGGACATGACAGGTTAGAGAATGGACTCATCGCTCAAGGCCCCAGCGTAACTGGAAGCTAGGGTTTATGAAGGATTCTCAGCCAAAGGGTCTGGCATAGTTGCCACCGTGTTGCTGATTGGATGATGGCACCAGGAGCAAAATGAAGATGTCTAAGAATTAACGAGGAAGGGGGAATTATACCACATTCCTATGTTTCCTGGAGTTTCAGGAGCTGATTCTGACTACAAGCGCGTCTGGTTTAAACCTCAAATATAGCCAATAACTGGAGACAGTCCTAGGAGAGTGGGACTATCGTCTCTGCTTTCAAAAATGTCATCTAGATGAAAATGATCCCCCCATTTACCTGCCTGTAGGCATGAATAGATTTACTCAATTTGCTCTAAAAGTAGAAGTGAGATATGAAAATAATGAAGAATAAAAGGAAAAGCGAATGAGAAAATAGCAAAGGAGGCAAAAGAGAGACTTTCAACTTTATCGTTTGGAGAAAATTAGAGCCCAGCTCTCCTGACGCTGCTCCAGATTCCTTTCCAAATGGCAAAAACTTGCTTGCTTGAATGCAGAAAAATTAAAATCGATCGCCTGCAGACACGGGCCAAGAACTCGGAGGAGAAAGCTTGGGATTCGGCAAGATGGAAGGGGAGCCAAGACAGGAAATTGCCTTGGTCAGATGTGTGGAAAATCAAGGCAACCCCTCCCCTCCCTCAAATGACATTAACAAAGATCTGTGGAAAGCCATCTCTGTTCCTTTGTACCCCACCCTTAAAACGAGTTGTCTCCAGCTGGGCGGATTTATTTCGGAGGAGCTGTGCCAGGAGCTGCCTTTGAGGGAAACACATCTGAAGCACGTTTCATAAAGATGCATTACAAAGGATGCACAGGTGGTACCCGATGAGGGTCCTGGTCAGGACCCTGAGAGCCAACCACAGCTGGGCTCTCTGATCCCCCTTTAAGAAATTTAATTCCATCGAAGAGAAATTCCAACTCCCAAGCTGAAAAACTAGGAAATGTAAGCTGCGGTGAGGAAGGCTTCATCCTCAGGAAACAATGGGAGCGTTTTTCTTATTATTTGACTAAAACAAGATCAAAAAGCAAGGCTTAGCAACAAGATAGTGCTGAGCAAATGGATAGAGATGCTTGGAACTAATGACTTTAAATGGATCTGGAAGTGGACTGAGATTCCCTGAACTTAAGCCAAAGCTGGGTCAAATCGAAGTGATCGTGAACTGAAGTGACAGAGGAGGACACACAAAGCATCATCCAATGCATCACCTACTGCATCACCTACTGCATCAGTCACTGCATCACCCAGTGCATCATCCACTGCATCACCTACTGCATCATCCAGTGCATCATCCACTGCATCACCCACTGCATCACCTACTGCATCAGTCACTGCATCACCCAGTGCATCATCCACTGCATCACCCACTGCATCACCCAGTGCATCACCCACTGCATCACCCACTGCATCACCCAGTGCATCACCCAGTGTATCACCCAGTGCATCATCCACTGCATCACCCACTGCATCATCCACTGCATCACCCACTGCATCACCCAGTGCATCACCCACTGCATCACCCACTGCATCACCCAGTGCATCATCCACTGCATCACCCAGTGCATCACCCAGTGCATCACCCACTGCATCACCCAGTGCATCACCCAGTGTATCACCCAGTGCATCATCCACTGCATCACCCACTGCATCATCCACTGCATCACCCACTGCATCACCCAGTGCATCACCCACTGCATCACCCACTGCATCACCCAGTGCATCACCCAGTGCATCACCCACTGCATCACCCACTGCATCACCCAGTGCATCACCCAGTGTATCACCCAGTGCATCATCCACTGCATCACCCACTGCATCATCCACTGCATCACCCACTGCATCACCCAGTGCATCACCCACTGCATCACCCACTGCATCACCCAGTGCATCATCCACTGCATCACCCAGTGCATCACCCACTGCATCACCCACTGCATCACCCAGTGCATCACCCAGTGTATCACCCAGTGCATCATCCACTGCATCACCCACTGCATCATCCACTGCATCACCCACTGCATCACCCAGTGCATCACCCACTGCATCACCCACTGCATCACCCAGTGCATCATCCACTGCATCACCCAGTGCATCACCCAGTGCATCACCCACTGCATCACCCAGTGCATCACCCAGTGTATCACCCAGTGCATCATCCACTGCATCACCCACTGCATCATCCACTGCATCACCCACTGCATCACCCAGTGCATCACCCACTGCATCACCCAGTGTATCACCCAGTGCATCACCCAGTGTATCACCCAGTGCATCATCCACTGCATCACCCACTGCATCACCCACTGCATCATTCAGTGCCTCTAGTAGACCATGTGCCATATGATCGATCAATCTGTCAATCATTGATCTACCTGCTATGCACCAAGCTTACTGCTCGAGATGCTGGAGGTGCCAAAAAACAATAAGCCAGTCTCTGAGCTTGAGGAGATGGCATCCTCCCCCGGGGGAGACAACATCTATACATAGAACTGGTCCATGGAGAACAAATATCCTTCCAATAGGGAGTAGTTTAGGAGGGAGGGCACTAGCAAGCACGAGGAAAGATTCTGTGTGAAAAGGGTGGATGGAGCTGTATTTTAAAGGGAGTGAGGGTTCAGGAGGGGGGAAGGGAGATCACTCCAGGCACAGAGAATGACCTCTTCCATCCAAGAGTCTCCAAAAGAACCGCGGTGACCATTTCGCCTCGGCTTTCAGTTTTCAGTCTCATGTGTTTCTCCAGACGAGAGGAAGGAAAGCATAAAAACTTCCAGACTCCAATCTTAGGGCATGAGTGGAAAATCTTCACTTTACAGAAGACTTTCTTGATGGGCAGAAGATAAATATTAAGCTTGCTGAACTTGAGAGTGAGAGTCTATTCAAACGTCTCCAGTATTAGATGTTTGAGTTCTTAGTGTCAACATAGGATCAGAGATCTAGAGCTTGATGGGAGTTGAAAGTCATGAAAGTCATTTTACAGATAAGCCAAGTGAGGCAAAGGTCCTCCAGCAGCCATGTTCCTGGGCATTGGTCTTCCTGACTCCCAGTCCAGTTCAGGACCTCCATGTTGCTTCAGTCATGGCCGATACTAAAAGAGTCTGAGAAAAGGACCAGAGAAGCCTTTACCTGTGACCTAGTGACCTTCTCTGCTTCCTCCGGGCTCGGGCAAGGGGCTGTGGGTTCCTGAAAGCCTTTCCAGCAGCAAACTACCGAGGAGCTTAGAACAAATTGGAGGCCGGCCATGGAGGACCAGGCTGGCTGGCTGGTCCATCAGCAGGTGAGCAAAAGGGGGATGTGTTTCTTGTTCCACCATGGCCATTTTGAGGACTACAAAGTCTCAGAGAGATGGTGAGCTCCAATGCTGAGAATTCTCATCATGGCAACCTCGGGAACCCCAGAAGGAGGGACACAATCTCAACTTCAGGCTGGAACTTGAGTTATAGGGGAGAAAGTGGAAATCTGGTTATGTGATCTGACCCATTGTTAGCGCCAAGTGCCTCACCTAGTCCTGTTTGAAAATGGTTTGTTTCCTTTGTTAGAATCTAGAAACTCCTGGAAGGCAGGGGCGCCTTCACTTTTATCTATATCCCTAGGGCTTGCAGAGGTAAAGAGCTTAGTAAATGCTGGTGGGTTGTTTACCTGAGCCACAAAGGGCTCCAGGTATGTCCTCCAAGCTCATTAATTTCCCTGTAGATTATGACTTTCCCTTTTCCTGGAGAGTTTAAAGAAATGGCCACTTCCCAAGAAAGTTGTGCCACGGATTCTAGCCCAGTTGCGGACTAGGTTATGTGACTTCTGCGGACACTCACACGGAGGGAGCGCGGACTGCCTCAGTGCACGGAATTTGGACCTCGCTGGCAGGAGTTTCAGTCCTTGAAGGGCACAGAACCAACCAACAATCCCAATTTAGCTCAGTCATTCATTGGTGAAGTGAATTGAGTTATAACTAGGTTTCCAGCTGACACAATAATAAACTCCACTTACCCACCGCCCGTAATACACGGGGGGTTTATTATAGGACGTGACCTGGGACTATGGCGGCATTTGGTCAGGTAAAAGAATGACTAATTGGGCTTCAGAGAGCAACTGTCTAATCACCAAAGACTTCTGAAATGGAACTGAATTTTAGCTGCACCTCCCCATCTGTAGATCCCTGCTCCTTCCATGTAGACCAATCACAGGGAAGCCCCGGCAGCTGCCAAGATTCCGAGCTTTCTCTTCACAGAGTGATCTAATGGAAAGTCAAGGGGGATCTGAGTCTATGGTGCCCCGTCTGCCATCTTGCTGTAGCTTTTGGTCAGTCTGACTCTCTGTAGGGAGCCCTGGCGGCAGGGACAGATACACACAACACTGAGAAGTCCTGTCGCTCCCCCACCTTTTCACCTTCTCCTTGGGTCCTGTCCTCTCCCTTTAGAGCGTAAGCTCCTTGAGGGCAAGGACTGTCTTGCTTTTTATCTGTATCTTCGGCCCTTAGCACAGTGACTGAATGAGCACATAACAAAGGTCTGTTGACTGCCTGAAAAACTGCTACTAGACACATCCACACATAACCTAAGGGTGACATCTGACCATGACAGGTCTGGCCCCGGCACCATGGAGAATGGAGGCTCCCGTTCCCGTGGATCGCTGTACTTGGCTCACTTCCGGGCTCTTTACTTCGTTCTCATGCTTACGTTTGGGGACTGGAGCCAGGATTGGATTCCCATGCTGCAGTTTTTCCATGACCTGGTGCTGAGGCATTTGAAGTTGCTCTAGGCTGGGTTTCCACCAAGCTCGAGCCGTTCCCAAATGGTCACTTTAACACGGCTTGTCACGGGACTTAAAAGCAGAAGAGGAGACACGGCGATGAAGAGCACTTGACCTGAAAACACCACAATGTTGCCAGCTTCAAGCGCTCCCTGCTCGGCCCTTCCTCTGGGCACCTCCTGCAGGGTTTGGGTCCCCATCACAAGAGAACCAGATTGCCTTGTGCTGCCTCAGTGCACAGAAATGCAAGGTGCTCAAGTCTATTTGGCTCTTGCCTTTGTGCCCCCAGCATCTCGTTCACTGACTGGCACATAGTAGGTGCTTAACAAAAACCACCTCATTAGATTGGACCGAATTCCACCATAAATAAAACTCTCCTTTCTTTTCACCATGACTCGTCACTAGGCTTCAGTACCTATAATTTCCACCCTAAATAATTCTCTTCCCCGCAGGGACATTTTTCTTTTTCTTGCATTTTTTCTCTTTACTGGTACAAAGTTGCTACAAGTCAATGGGCCAAGAGATGGAAGAGCCACAATTACTTGCCAGCTCTCTTTGTTATCCTCAGTTTCTCTCGTTTATTAGGACTTTCTCTGTTGGATGTACCGGAGGTCTGGGCAGGAGCCAGCCTTCTCACCCCACTCCCAAGCTGCCGAGTCTGGACTCAATGAACCCCTGCTGTCTGAGGGCAAGACCGTAGTCCCAGGCCTCTGAGATGAGGATCCATTGGTAAATAGGCAGTTGGGCAACTGAGTCATAGTAAATGAAGGGTCCCTGTGACTAAGTATCAGTCTATATGGATAGAGCAACAGAAACACCCCCAAATTTCCCAACTTCCCCAAACTGGCTTCGGTCTGAAAGTTAAAGGAAGGGAAGAAACATTTGGTAAGACCTTGGCTGAGGAGGAGGGAGGTGGAAAATCTCTGTGAAATCACTTCCAGCCAGTCAAGAGGAGGTCTGATGTCAGTCACTGCGGACTCCGGGGAGGAAAAGATGACAAGAATAGAAAATGTCGTCCGGGAACTCTAGCGAGGAGATGGGAAGGAACTAAGGCCCCCACACCCTGAAAATAACCCCCACACGTTCTGCCAGCCAATGCTTATGGAGGTAGCTCCCTGGGACTGGCGAGGGTGGGGCAGGGAGCAAACATGGTCCTCTCCCATATTGATCACTTACCCTGCTCAAGCCCTTTCCTCCTCGACCTTGGATTACAGAATATCCAGTTTAAATTGGAGAGGCGGGAGACCTTTGGAAAGTCTGTTCTTTGGGGAATATGCACCCATTTGAGCTTCTAAGTCTCATCTGAAAATGTTAGAAAGGCCTGGAAGGACTGCCTTTGAAACTATCATTTAGTTGTTAGGGTTCTTAAAGTCCGGCAACAGAATTATCCCGAGCAACCGGATCCTAAAGAAAAGGTAGGAAAGGCCCCTCCATTCCTTCCTGACTGGAGAAACCAAGTTCAGCTGAGGGAGCAAAGGCAGAAGCCAGAGTGCAGCCAGCAACGACAAGGACATAGATGGAGCTGGACAGGAGACCCAAGCTTTCTGAGTGGCTCGGGTCTTTTCCTTTTTTTATTATAAGGTTTGCTTCTGTAGGATGAGGAAAGGGACTGAAACACTGGGAAACAGAGATGATGGAAAACTGATCTTTAATAAAATTTTATGAGAGGAGTGAGAGGAGGAGAGAAAGCAGAGAGGGAAAAGGACGAGGGGAGAGAGAGAGAGAGAGAGAGAGAGAGAGAGAGAGAGAGAGAGAGAGAGAGAGAGAGGAGAGAGAGAGAGAGAGAGAGAGAGAGCACACACACAAACAGAGAGAGAGAGAGAGAGAGAGAGAGCGCACACACAAACAGAGAAAGAGAGAGAGAGAGAGAGAGAGCACACAAACAGAGAGAGAGAGAGAGAGGAGAGAGAGAGAGAGAGAGAGAGGACACACACACACACACAAACAGACAGAGAGAGAGAGGAGGAGGAGGAGGAGGAGGAGAAGGAGAAGGAGGAGGAAGAAGAGAAGGGGAGGGAGAGAGGGGGAGAGAGAATGAATGTCTGGGATCTGAGAAAGGAAGAGAGAACGTCCCCCACCCACCCTCGCCCTCCATCATGAATGTGAAGCTCCTTTGGAGAGGATGCAAGAGAGCATAAAATAGAGACAGATGTATTTAATCCATGACTCAGTCATGAATCCTGTTGGCACATCACTCCCTTCATTTTTGGCTAAATGCTTATATTTGATTAGTTTTGTTTCGCAGAGTTAATGCCATTTAACAGGAGACAGAAAACATTGTTATTTGCTTAATTGCTGGCATCTGACTGTCTGCCAAGCTTCTCCTTTCTAGATGTGTGAATTGTACACTGCAGATAATCTATATTCTTTCAGGAATTAGCCAGATGTTTAGCATGTTTAGAACAGAAATATGGAGAGCTGGGAGCTGCCTTCAAGGACCTGAGAGAGAAGGCCCATTCTGTTTGACTCAGAATCAGAAGTAATGAAGGGGGAAGGGAAGACGAGTATAATTTGGACTGAGTATCAGGAAAGCATCCTCAGCCACTAGAGCGGCTCCAAAGTGCAAGAGGGTGGCTTGGGAGGCGGCAGTTCCCCCTCTCAAGGAAAGAATGGGTGCCCACTTGTCTGGAGCGTCACTCAGGAGATTTTCCTACATTGTCAGAGTGAGAGTGATGGTGAGAGTCACAGAGGACAGATTGCTTATTTGCTCCTTAAACAGTAACTAGTCTACTTGACTGAATAAAACTTAAGTGACCAATGTTAGTAACCTTTGGGTTGGATTTGGACCAGTTGAAACTACATTGAAAACTGCCAGATGACTTCAGTGTTACTCCTGAAATCGTCCACTAAAATGTTCGGTGCAGATTCATTGGGTGGATCACATTAACTCTTAGAAATACACTCTTGTAGATTCCTGATCTAAATCCATGAAAGTGAGGTTTTTTTTTTTTTTCGTTCCTCTTAGACCAGGGACAGGAAACAGCCTCACTACAAGAGGTTCTGGTCCTTTAATCATCATCATCTGGATTATAGGAGTTGAATTCTGTCTATCTTAAAAACCAATGCAATATTTCTTCGAAGTAGTGGATAACTAGTTGGTATCTCCCGGGTCAAATGTGACTCACTTTTGAGAAATCCAATGAGCATTGGATAGATAGATTTGGTTGTTCGCCAACGTCGATGAAGGTGACTTATTTCGTGTGCCCATTCTAAATGCTCACAATAAAACAAATGAAAACCCCCCTCCAACTCCAAGTAAAAACTTTATGGCTCTTTGCAGAATGAACTAACTTTGGATGGAAAGAAAATGGGAGGCTCAGCTCTTCATTATTAAGTTAGGATAGAGTAGTTGATGCACATCTTTTGAGTCAAAAATCCTCTCTTTACTTTAATGTTGCTGTGTAATGATTACCCTGCACATTTCCCCCCCCTCTAAGAGCCTATGGAAAATCATGCAAAATTATCTTTTACAAATCCATGTGTTCTATAACATCTGGATGTTTGGTATCCAAAGCTATAATATTTCAGAGTTTTGAAAGAACCTATATTTTATTAACTTGAAAATACAAAAGTATAGAAAAAAGAAAATTTTCTTATTTAAATCTTTATTAAAAGAAAAACAAATCATTTTAAAGCAACGAATAACAACAAATTTCATTAAATAGTAAACATTTCGGTTATCGATGTTCCTAATATTTCTGCACAGCAGAAGCATACGGATGATAGAGCTCAGCCGGTCCCACGCTCACGTTCATTTATTTTTGGTGTGAGGTTATCTAAAATCACATTGAAATAGAAATGTGATTCTAGATGAGACAGGTCGTAATTTATTAGGAATCCCCCAAACCTTCATAAATCACTACGATGTGATTGACAAGTATTTATTTAGGACAAATGTTTCGTGGCCCCTTCTCCTGGCAAGGAAGAACAGATGGAACAGAACAGACGGAATTCACTTTCCTATTGTTAGTAGTACCAGTAAAATTATTTCAATCTGAATTAGAAATGACATTCCCCGTTGTAGCGACACAATACATATTAACAGCATAGTACAAGTAAAGCGGTTATATCAAAAGTTAGAAAATGACAGGCGGTAGAGTAAACAGTTTGGTGACGAAAAAAAATGGATTCTTTCCAAGCGAGTGTGACATTTCCAGGGGGGAGAGTTTCCCTTTAAGACACTAGAAGTTTTCCTTTCTGGTCTCAGTAGTAGACCGAGAACCTCAGGATTAGACCTAGCACATTTTCAGAGGCTTAGTACTACTGCTACTCAAAGAAAAAGAACAAATCCCTGAACACAAATCCCGACACCCTCACCGTGATCCCTGCGTCTCAAACAAACGAAACCCAGAGGATTGTTCGGAACCTCTTTCCCTCAAGGACCAGATGTTCCGGCTTGTCCCTTGGCCATGAGGAGAATTGCGTGTTCCCTACAGCGTTCTGTACCACGCGGCGAGTTCAAATCCAGCGAAATGGCGATTGATTCGCGACCAGTGAGCGAAAAGGAAAAAAAGGCTTAAAACGGGACTAACCGTCGCAATTTTTGCATTTTTCCAAGGTTTGTAAACTTGCCCGTAAAAGCGGGGTCACGTTGGGCAGCCGGTAAGGCACTTGGTCAGAGAGAGGCAGCAGTCGAGGCTGGCTGACTAGTGGGGGGCATTCGCCTCTCCTCGCGAGGAGGGGGTGGGCAGGACCCCTCCGGGGTTTGCTCTGGTTGGGGGGGGCTGGGAGTGGGGGGCTCACTAGTGTCCTAGCATCTCCTCCCGAAAAGCCGGGATTTGGGCCATCCGGATCCATCCTTCCCAAAGGGCTCAGCGTCTTCCCCCTGGGCCCCGCAGCCTTCGGCGATCTGCAAGCGGACACCCTGCGTTAGTAAAGAAAGTCTCCATTTTCTGCACCATCGCCCCGCGACTCCTAATGGCTTTGCCCGGGACAATGGAAGCTTTGGTACCAAACACGCGGGTAAGAGCCAAAAGGGGATGGGGGCCCGCGCGAGTGGGCTGCCGGGGGCCAGCGAAGGAGCAGCTCATCTCCCGGGTCCCCTTCTGGTCTTCTCCCTCCGGTGCCGGCTCCGGGTCTCCCCCAGACTTACTCTGGTCCCTCCTGGGCTCCCTCTGCTTTCTTCCCACGTCTTCCACTAGAGGGCGAGCGGCACCGAGTCTCGGGCAAAGCGGCCGCGGGGCGCGGTTGCCACCTGCCGTGCCCTGCTCCGCAGCTGCCCCGAACTTGCTTTGCTTTTATTTAAAAGAGCAAACGTCGGCGTCCACACCCTGCGAACACCGGGCGAGCAAACAGCCCTCTGGCGCGATGGCGACGGGGGAGGGGGGGGGGCCCTGGCCCAGCCGGGGCTCCTTGCGTGGACCCAATTCTAAAAGGCAAAGGAAGCTCCGCAGTCACTTTCACGCGAGGATCTTTTTCCGGCCAGCGCTCTGGTCGCTCGGGCTCCTTCGGAACCAACCTGCTAACCCTTGTCCTCGGCTCTTTGGGCCCCTTTAGAAATGGTGGGGGAAGTGTGGGGGGCTCCTCGCAGACAGGCTGAAAGCGCTTGCTGGGCCTCCCTCCCTTTTCCACGGTTATTACCTTAATTGCTTCATTAAGAAAATGGCTTCGAAATTTCCTTCTCCGAGAGGCTCATTTATATTCCGCAGGTTGCGTGGGTACAAAGAAATGATGAGCAAAGGACGGTTTCTTTTTGAATAGGAGGCGTCCCAGTTAAATGGAAACTTTCAGAGGGAGAAAGCCTTTCCCAGAGCGCATCGCTTAGTGGCCAAGAGATGCTCAGCCACATTCCGGGTTTTTGTTATGTCTATGATTAGGAAAAAATAAAATTCCCTTCGGAAACTTGGCCAGGCGCAATCCCTGCAGGCTTGAGACCTCTTGAGCATCCATTTAATCAGCTGATTGCCTTAATCAAAAGCTCCTGCACCGCCCCCGTGCCCCCCGCCCCAGCACTGCCAGTGTTCCAGCCTGCAAAGGAGTTCCTAGACGCGTCTCTCGCTTTTCTGCCCCCGCCTCGGGGAGACCTTCCAGGCTGGGTAAAGCCACTCGCCCATTTCTCACCCCTTGGCCTTGACTGATCCTTGCACCTGCCCACCCCGAGGCAGGACCCTCCCAGAGCCTGACCAGACCCTGTGATCATCCACTGGGCTGCTGATTGAAGAAGGCGGGCCCTGGGCTGGAGAGTAGGAACCCAGGGGAAACCCAGAGCTTGGTGGAGCCGGAGGAGCCTTCTCTGGCCACAGGCTGCAGTCTCTCACTCTGCTGATAGGAAACATGGCCCCAGAGAAGCGGTCAGCATCCACAGGTGACCCAGATGGCAAGTGGCGGAGGAAGGAAGCCAGAGGAGCTTGGAGCGTCACGGACTGGGAGCGGGGAGGGACCCCAGACGGCGCCTCACTTTCCGGGAGACGAGGAGCGCGCTGATCGCTGGTCCGTAGGGTCCTTCCCTGCAGTCTTTTAAGGTCCTCCAAGGGGGAATGAACCAGAGCCTCTCTCACTCCCCCACGCCCTCTGGGCAATTCCTGGGATACTTTTAATGGAGATGGAGCTTGCTCAAGGCAGTGAGTCAAAGGCCATTTCAGAAGAGAAGCATTGTCTTCAGCTGTAGCACCTTGGAGAAAAATTTCCTGAGGTGACCAGGACAAAAGCTGAAACTAGGCAGGGCTGTCAGAGCTTTGCCTTAGGGTGCTCAAGTCAGAGAATTCTGATAGTACCTGCAGCTCTTTGGCAACATAAGGACTGAATTTAGCACCTGTTAGCCAGAACTAGTTACAACTGGAAGCTAACTGTGGGTGCTGCTTCCCAGTCGGGCTCCTCCTCCCACATCCATTCTCCCTGGGCTGAACCCCATGGCTGGGAGTCTCATGCCCTAGTTCTCTGAGCACTCTGCTCAGCGGCGTCTGATTCTGCCTCGGTCTCCACTAGGAGGAGGAAATTGAGGGTGTGAGTCCCTCTTTTCAAAGACATGGATGTCTAGTTATAGTTCTGCCCTTCTCTGTGGGAGGATGGGCCATGAATGTCCCTTTATCACAGTTCTTTCCTTCAGTCATTCAGTTGTGGGCAGCCAAGCTGTTCTCTGAGGAAAGGGAACGCTAACCTAGAACCCAACAAAGGAAGGCTTCAGTTTTGGAAAGTCGGGACTGACCCCAGAGCCTCACTCTGCCAAGATTCTAGCTTGGGTCTCCCGCCTTTCCCGAGCAACTTTGCTCTCTTAGTATTTAAATCAGCTTGTAAATCACCAGAGCCTTTTTCCCTCTCTGTGTCCAAGCAGGATGGGCCCTGGTTCAGATCCACACGGTTTGGGTTTGGCCCAATGCGCCATGTTCCCGCGGCTTTAGTTTTACAGCCAAGAGGACGCCGATGGCTGCCCCGCTACCCGCTGTGCTCACACTAGGCCCGGCTTTCAGAAAATGAGCAGGGATGTGATTAGGAGAGCACCCCCACTGTCCCTCGGTCCACAGGGAGGAGGGGAAGTGCTCCTCTCCCAGGCTCTGGAAGGAAGGCAGGCTGCCTTTTGGCAGGTAAAGGAGAGAGACGGGAGTTTGCGTGGGCCGGGAGCATCCTTCTGGTGGGAGACAGGTGGCCCCACGCTGGGGAAAGAAGGGCCAGCGCAGCCGTCAAACTCAGCGGACCGAGGCACTAAGGCACAGAGGGTGCCCGATGGAGAGGTACGGAAGGGTGAGCGAGAAGCCGCGGCCGGGCCTCCGGACCGGCCCCAGGATGCTCTTCTCCAGGTGGGAGCGGGAGTCCGCGGCCAAGACAGAGAGAGAGAGGACCCTGAAACAGGCACAGCACTGGAGCTGTCCCCCAGACAGAAGGAGGCTGGAGACCAGAGGCCCCGGGGCCCAGATCACCAGAAACAGCCTTGCTGCCTCAGAGAGCCCCAGGCAGCTTCCGCTGAGAGCCCCCAGTCTCATTTAACCTCGACGGTTTCCGAAGACTTGAACATCTCACTGAAGTGGACTTCCTAGGGCACCATCGGCACACAGTTCCATCACCATTTAAAGGGGAAGGCCGGCTTAGATGGTCAGAACATGGCCACCGGGCCACATCTGCACATTTTGGACCATATGCTGGTTAACTAGAAGCTGATCTTCTTATGGCTAATGGGGTCTACATTTGGAGTGCTTTCAGAAATTGCCTGAATATCCTTTACAAATATCACTTACTAGAAAAGAGGGAGGAGAGAAGGGGGAGAGGAAGGGAGGGACAGAGAGGTGGACAAAAAGAGTGAGACAGAGACAGAGAGAGACACATACACAGAGATAGAAAGACAGAGAGATAGAAGCAATGAGACAGAAAGAGGGAGAAAGAATGAGAGAGAGACAGACACACACAGAGACAGACAAAGAGATAGAGGCAAAGAGAGAGAAAAAGGGAAAGAAAGAAACAGAGACAGAAAGAAGGAGAGAGAATGAGAGACAGACACACACAGAGACAAAGACAGAGATAGAGGCAAAGAGAGAGAAAGATGGAGAAAGAGAAAAACAGAGACAGAAAGAGGAGAGAGAATGAGAGAGAGACAGAGACACACATAGAGACAGACAAAGAGATAGAGGCAAAGAGAGAGAAAAAGGGAAAGAGAGAAACAGAGACAAAGAGGGAGAGAGAATGAGAGAGAGACAGAGACACACAGACAGACAAAGAGATTGAGGTAAAGAAAGAGGGAGAGAGAGAAACAGAGACAGAAAGAGGGAGAGAGAATGAGAGACAGAGACACAGAGACAGACAAAGAGACTGAGGCAAAGAGAGAAAGAGGGAGACAGAGAAACAGAGACAGAAAGAGGGAGAGAGAATGAGAGACAGAAACACAGAGACAGACAAAGAGATTGAGGTAAAGACAGAGGGAGAGAGAGAAACAGAGACAGAAAGAGGGAGAGAGAATGAGAGACAGAGACACAGAGACAGACAAAGAGACTGAGGCAAAGAGAGAAAGAGGGAGACAGAGAAACAGAGACAGAAAGAGGGAGAGAGAATGAGAGACAGAGACACAGAGACAGACAAAGAGATAGAGGCAAAGAGAGAGAAAGAGGGAGAAAGAGAAACAGACAGAAAAAGGAGAGAGAATGAGAGACAGAGACACAGAGACAGACAAAGACAGAGATATAGACAAAGAGAGAGAAAGAGGGAGAGAGAATGAGAAAGAGACAGAGACACAGAGACAGACAAAGACAGAGATAGAGGCAAAGAGAGAGAAAGAGGGAGAGAGAATGAGAGACAGAGACACAGAGACAGACAAAGAGATTGAGGTAAAGAAAGAGGGAGAGAGAGAAACAGAGACAGAAAGAGGGAGAGAGAATGAGAGACAGAGACACAGAGACAGACAAAGAGATTGAGGCAAAGAGAGAAAGAGGGAGAAAGAGAAACAGACAGAAAAAGGAGAGAGAATGAGAAAGAGACAGAGACACACATAGAGACAGACAAAGACAGAGATATAGACAAAGAGAGAGAAAGAGGGAGAGAGAATGAGAGACAAAGGCACACACAGATATAGACAGAAAGACAGAAATAGAGGCAAAGAGAGAGAGAGAAACACACACAGAGAAAGAGAGAGTGAGAAAGAGAAGGAGGGAGGAAGGAAGAGAGGGAGGGAGAGTGACAGAGACAGAGACACACACAGAGAGAAAGAAAGGGAGAGGAGAGAGAGAGGAAACAGACAGAGACACAGAGAGAGAGAGAGAGTGACAAAGACAGAGACAGAGAGACAGATTATCAAAGGTCCACTAGGGGAAAAAGCCAACTGAGTTAGAAAAGTTATGAAAACTTTAAGCTAGAGAATACGTTTTATTCTTAAAAAAAGTGCTTGGCGTTTCCCCAGTGGTCCCCGGAGGGCAGCAGCCTCAAAGCAAGCCCTTCTTTGCCCAGCGGCTGCTGGCACCTAGATCTCTGCCTCCCAAGGAACCGGGCGCTCTCTGCCCGTCATTCAAAGCCTGGGTTCTAACTCTGGGCTGGCGCGGCCTGGTGGTCTCCTTGGCGGTGGCGGCCCTGTGTGGGGGCCCTTAATTCTCCTGCGTGACCTGCTTCTTGCCCAGAATCTGGAGCAGCTTAGGGGACATGTAGTAGGGTCTTTCCAGGCTTCCATCGTTTCTCTCCAGGTCTTCGCCTGCAGGGGCAGCGGGCGGCCGCGAGGGATCGGGAGCACGTTTTTAAAGCCAAGAATAAAACAGGGAAAATGAAGAGAGACCAACGTTAGGAAGTGAGGTCAGGGTGCTTTAGCCACAGCTCCGTCACTGAGGCACTCCCCCGACAGTGTGTGGGCTTCTGGGGGCACGGGGCAAGGACTGTGGCGTCTCGTGG
The DNA here is from genome assembly GCF_016432865.1 of Antechinus flavipes. Lineage (NCBI taxonomy): Eukaryota > Metazoa > Chordata > Mammalia > Dasyuromorphia > Dasyuridae > Antechinus > Antechinus flavipes. The sequence continues at coordinate 452,118,526 of NC_067401.1, read as the reverse complement.
GGCTCCGGGCCTGGGGTGGGGCAGATCAGAGGGCGGTCCCGGCCCCAGACCCTCCACAAGTCACTTCTGTGTCTAAGGGGCGGTCCTAGCACCTGCCTCCCAGAGCGCTGTGGGAATCCAGGGGCACGGGCTTGTTGGGCTCAGTGTCGGGCACACAGTAAGCACCCCACTGATTCTAATGTTATTCTATATTCTTACTCTACTCTATGTAAGTAATCTACATTGTTAGCTGTTCCGCTGGGGATTTCTGGGGTGATTTTTTGGTCCCATGCCTGTGACTTCATTGGCCTAAGAAACTCCTAGAGAAGAACTCGTCTCCCGGAATCTGCAACTTCCCAGGGCAGACTGTTAAGGGGCCTCAGGTCTCTAGGGTCAGCTCGTGACTGGGGCAGGACTGGAACCCAGTTCTCCCTGCTCCGACAGCGAGCCCTCTATCCACTATGCCGGGATGCTCTTCAGCCATTATTAGAACAGTCAGAATAGCTCTTCCAGTGTTATTTGAATATTCAAATGTGATAATGATTTAATAGCTACACAAAGTACATTCTTGAGTCTGTAAATGACCTTGTGCAGAGGACGCAAGCTGAACGTGCTCTTTCTGGCCCGTCATCAGTTGATTTCAACTTCCTGGCACACAGTCGTCTCCTCCCGTGGGCTTCTGGAGTCTCAGACCCTTGGGGGTGTGGGTATGGCTCGGGGCTCGGGGCAGGACAGGGGACGGGGAGGAGACAGAAGCCGTGGTACCAGCCCAACAGCCTGAGGGTCTGGAGATGGGTCCTGCAATATCTGGCATTTCTGAAAACGCCTGCAATGCTCTTTGGCAGCCCAGGGGATAACAATAAGGCAGTCTCACCAATCAGGGCTCGGCCTGGAAGACCGTCTGCTAGCAGTCATGTCTAAGGACAATGGCCAGTCCAGTTCTTTGTCAAGACAAAAGGAAACCCATTCGTAGTCAGCACAAGGAGGAGGTTGAAGCTGGAATGGGAGCTGGTTTCCTCTGGAGCTGACATTTCTTTAAGTGAGATGTCAGCAGGGGGAGGTCAGGGTGAAGACCATTCTGACTGCCCCAACCGAGTGCCCAAGGAAACCAAGTTTCCTAGCCGAACACACCTAGGGCCACGGGGGTTCCAGCGGAGGGGGCATCTGCCACTCGGAGGGAAGCCACAGGCCCGGAATGACCAACACAGCCAAAAGCCTCTGCCCCTCCATCTGTGACTCTGACTGGGGGGACAGGTTGGGTTCGTCTCCAGCTCACACAGCCCTTCCCTTTCAGCATGGGCTGCCTCTGACCACAAGCCTGACCAGCAACTTGGCCCTTTGTAAGGCACGGTCCGGGAGGGAAGGAGCTTTGCCTTTCTTTGTATTCCCAGGGCTTAGTCCAGCACCTAGCACAAAAGGAGTGCTTACTGAATGCCTGGCTTTCCTTCTACGGCCACACTCCCCTAAGCCAATGTTAGTATGCCAACTGTAAACTGAGGCAAGATGAACAGAATAAGCAAGCCTAAGTCCAGGCACACAGCTCTTCCAAGACAGACTCAGCAACTGAGCCCAGGACTTCCAAATGCCAGTCTTCTGGACCCCTGAATTGAAGAACAGGTATTGAGAATGGAAAAGAAACGTCAAAGAATTTCTTTGTATATTCATTCGTTCCATGGCAGTGACTCAGCTCTGTTCCTATCTCCATCCAGCATGAACTGAACCTAGGGATTGGTCTGAAACAGTAAGTTCCAAAGAAGAAAAGAGGCGTCTTTGAGTCTCTCTCTGATACGTGAAGGAAAGTGAAAAGGAAGGAAAAAAGGGAAGGTGTACATACCTTATTGCAGAATTCCAGAAAATCCAAGGAGAGAGAAGATCTTCTTAAGAGAACAATGTAAACAAATAGAAGAAAACAAGAGGGTAGGAAAGACAAGAGATCGCTTCAAGAAAATAAGGGATATCGGGGGAATGTTTATGTAAAAATGATCATGATAAAAACCAAAAAAAATGGTAGGGACTTCACAAAAGCAGAGAGAAAGAAGAGGCGGCAAGAATACAAAATAGAGAATTATTCTAGCAAGATCTTTGCACCGCCAATAACCACAGTGGTGTGGTTGCTGATCTAGAGTCAGATATCCTAGAGAATAAAGTCAAGCGGGTCTTAGGAAGAGCTGCTCACAATCAAGTTAGTGGAGGGGATGACAGAACTCCACATGAGCTATTTAAAATCCAGAAAGACGCTGCTGCTAAAGCGCTGCACTCAGTGTGCCAGCAAATTTGGAAAATTGGACAGTGGCCATTGGATTGCAAAAAAAATCAGTTTATGTCTCAGTCCTAAAGAAGGGCAATGGGAAGGAACGTTCAAAGTGTGGATCAATTACACTCAGTTCACACACCAGCAAGAGTCTACAAACTAGGTTTCAGCAATATGGGAAACAGCAATTACCCAAAAGCAGGCTGGTTTTTGAAGAGGCGGAGGAACTAGAGACTGAATTGCTGACATTCACTGGGTTGTGGAGAATGGAAGGGAATTCTGGCAAAACATCTGCTTCTGCATCGTGGAATACACTAAGGCCTTTGACTGTGTGGATCATAACAAAATGAAGCAGGTCTTCAAGGAGATGGAGGGACCAGATCATCGTATTTGTCTCCGGAGGAGGTTGTACGTGGACCAAGAAGCAACATTTAGTTAGAACTGAACATGGAACAACTGATTGGTTTAAGATTGGAAAAAGTACAAGAAGGCTGCAGGTTGATACTTTATTTATTGAACTTATATGCAGAGTGCATCATGAGAAATGCCAGAATTAAGGTCACCAGGAGGAATCTCTTAAGATATGCAGATGATACCGCTCTCATGGCAGAAAGTGAAGAGTAAGTAAGATGATTTTTGAGGGTGAAAGGAAAGTGCAAAAGCTGACTTGCTGTTAACATTAAAAACAAAACAAAACACTAAAATCTTGGCACCGTAATGGATCCCATTACTTTCTGGCAAATACAGAAGAAACAGAAGCAGTGTCAGATTTTATGTTCTTGGGCTGATCATTGATCCCTGAAGATGGTGATTGCAGCCATGAAATTAAAAGCTTTGGAAAATCTGGATAGCTCACTAAAAAGCATAGACAGCACCATGCTGATAAGTCTGTCCAGGCAAAAGTGTGGGTTTTTTCCCAGTAATAATATTTGAGTGTGAGAACTTGACTATAAGGAAAGCTGAGCACTGTAGAACTGACACTTTCAAACTATGGTGCTGGAGAAGACTTTTGAGAGTCCCTTAATCAGCAAGGAGATCAAATTAAAGAAATTAATTCATGCTGCGCACTGGAAGGTCAAACACTGAAGCTGACACGTAAATATTTTAGCCACGTATTGAGAAGACGAGACCCACTGGAAAAGACCCTGATATCGAGAAAGATGAAAGGCAAAAGGAAAAAGGGATGGCAGAGGATAAAATGGATAGATAATATATGGAAACAAAGAATGTGAACTTGGACAGACTTGTGGGATGCTGGAGGATAGAATGGGTGCTATGTAGGGTCCTTGAAGTCATGAAGAGTTCAACACAACTGAACAACAATAACTGATAGGCTGCTGATCGTATCAATCCCGTCAAACCACGCATTTCACTTGGAAGTCAGAAAAGACCAGGTTAATTATCTGTGGAGTCGGCCGAGTTGAATAAATCATAAAATCATGAATTGTTCTTCTTTCACCAAGTTCTTTCACCTAGTTCTGCTGAATGTGACAAAAGTGACCGACCGAGAAGGTCTTTGGGGCTCTTAAGTTCTGAAGCAAAAATTTAACACAGTGATTCAGTTTGTGATCTTGACATGCTCCAAAAAAAGAGAAAATGACATAGTGGATAGAGCTGGTCTTAGAATTAAGAGAACATGGATTCAAGTCCTGACCCCCATTCACTGCTATGTGATCCTACATAATTCACTTAACCTTTCAGGGCCTTGGAGATTTTTAAGTTGATGATCTGAATGAGCAGAAAGAATTTTCTTCAGTTGGGAATCTCCTAAGCCAATGAAATCACAAATTCAATCCCTATCATCTATCCTTTAAAAAAAAAGAAATATAGGTATCTGAGGTTCTCCCCCTCCTTTTTTTGTCAGTAATTAACCCGGGAAAGATTAGGGCACTTCTAGATCCTTAAGGAATTGATCTTTGGCAGCACAGAGACTGAGCCAACTTCAGTTCCTTACAAGTCTTTTTTGGGGGATTAAGTTATACTAGGAAAAATCTGACCCGACATGACTTTGAAATCAGTGAGAACCTGACATTAGCATAGACTCTACAAAAGAAAAATCTATCCTGAAAGCAGAAAGGGCCAGTCCTTTTATCCATTGATTCTATTCATGAACACAAATTGGAAGACATTTTTTAAGAGTACAAGGAAGGGCTGAGCCGATCCAACCCCAGGAAGCCCAAGAGTAATGGCAGCACTTGGCAAAACTCCTGGGTGTTATTGTCACTGTTGCTGAAGGAAACTGCTAAGCAATTTCCCATAGTCACCAAAACCTGAGTTTGACCTTGTACTCAGGACGTGGCAAGTCCATAAGCCGACAATCAAGGAGTTGGCCGGCCATATTCTTGCCTTCATTTATTTGATGGCCTCCCAGCTACACCCCCCCCAACCTGGGCATCAAACAGCAAGTGCCAGATACTCACAGAAGCAGAGGAAAAGGGTATCAACACACATTGCAAAGACACTGAAGAATCCATGGGCAATGAGGTAAGACCCGAAAATTGTCACCTGAAAGCAGATAGAACAGAGCAGAAAACGAGTTACTGAGATTATCCCAAGAGGTAAATGGGAAAGGTACAAAATTCTATGTATCCAGAAGGAATCCTTGGAAATGGGTCATCAATGCTTTTCAGTCAGTCACTGAGGTCTCAGCTTTGGGGAGTCTATTCTGATTCCCCTCACTTGTCATTGGCCCCCATGTTGTGTGTGTGTGTAAATGGGTATAAAATGTCTAGTTTATATGCTTAAATACATGTCCTGTGCCTCAGCTCCAATAGAATGGAATCCCTCTGAGGATAAAGCCTGTTTCAGCTCTGTTTCTGTGCAACTCGTAGACTGGCGCACAGGAGACAACGAATAAATGAATGGATTCGGCCCATGATGCTTTGGGTGATTGGGATCTCAAAAAACCTACTACTCTCTGCTTGCCACATAGAGCGACTAAAAGATTCAATGGGGAGATTCCTGGCTTGGTTAGTTCCAAGATTCTCGGGAAAACTCCATCTCCTAAAGGAAGCAGTTGATTTTCATGTCATTTCCCACTGGACTCTCAGACTTAAGATGCTATTGATTCCCACATGTTTGAGCCCAGGTTCTGAACTCAATCAGAAGTCCATGGTCTCAGTTCTCTCTTTCTTCATGTTTCAGCACCTTTTCCTCCAGAGAACTTGGTTCTACTCTTGAGTCAGGTACTTAAGTCAGGAATAAGATTAGAACAATTGGAGATGTAGAGCTTTAGAGGTCAGTTCATAGAGGAACAAACCGTGGCTCAGGGTGAGTGACTTGTATAACATCATCTAGGCATTAATGAGCAGAACTGGCATTTGAACTCAGATGCTGGGGCTAAATCCAGTAGTGTTTCCACTGTACCACAATGTCTCATGGAGGGGGAGAATACAGAGAGAAGCTACCATAAACCCTCCATTAGTTCTGCATCAGATTAGTGTAAGGAAGGGACATTGCAAAGAAGGGGTCTCTCCCAAGAGGCATCTGGTTGATCTTGCAATTTCCAATGGGGAAAAGGAGGTGTGTGTGTGTGTGTCTGTGTGTGTGTGTGTGTGTAGTGTTTTAAGGTGTGAAAAAACCCTCTTCATCTTCATATATTATCTCATTTCATCCTTAAATAGCCGAATTAAGTGCTAGTGTTATTCTTATTCTCCCCATTATACAGTTGAAGAACTGAGTCTGAGAGAGATTCAGTACACGCTCAGAATCCCAGTGTGCTCTAGGAAAAGACGGACAGGGTGGTTACAGAGAAAAATGGGAAGATTTGTATGAACTGATGCAGAGTGAAGGGAGTAGAGCAGAAGAACACTGCACAAATTTACACAAAGACAAATGACTCTGAATGATACCAAGGATCACGACCAAAGCAATGACCGGTCTGTCGCATCTCTGAAGGTCTGGGAACATAAAAGATGATGTGTGGTAGAAGGGAAAGAACCCTTGACCCAGAGAAAGACGGGACCTCAGAAACCATCTGAGAGTCCAACTCCATCACTTTATAAGGGAGGAAAGTGAGGTCCGAAAAGTTACATGATGTGATCCAGGTCACATGCAATAAATGGCAGAGGGAAGATCTGAAGCCAGGATCTCTGACCCCAAAGCCTATGCTCTCTCCACTGTCTCTTTTAAGCATGGAACCCAAGTTTGATTTTCCTTTCTGTCTCTTTCTAAACTGGGACTGTACCTCTCCTGGTCACCCAGATACACTAGGTCAGTTTGTTTTTTTTTTTGTGTGTGTGTGTGTGTGTGAAAAGTCCATGCACATATATAATTATATTTCTATCTCGATATCTCTCTGTGTCTCTCCATCTCTCTCTATTCATACAAACATGTATACATGTAGGTGTGTGTACTTGCATATATGTCCAAATATTCAGAGCTAAAAAGGACCTTAGGGACCACTGAGTCCAACCCTCTCTCCCCTACTAGAATTTAAGCTTAAACTTTTGTTTTGATATCACCATTATTGAGCACTGTCTGGTATACAGTAGATGTTTAATAGATGATCGATTGATTGAGATGACAGGATTAGACTACAGGACTTCGAAGGGCCCTTTCAATTTGAGACCTCTGATCTTATGACCTTCTCACTGCTCCCCCAACTAGTCCCACCCCCAATGAACACATATATTCCAAGGCTACAGTAACAATGGAAAATAGAGTCCAAGTCTGCTTCTGGGTGGCCAATCAGCAGCTCTCAGCCAGGATTCCTTTCTCATCTTCTGCCCTAAATTTCACTGTCATCAGGGGAAGGGCATCAGTTTTGATGTCAACCCTCAGTTATTAACCTACAGACGGTTCCATGCCTCAAAGAGTGTTAAAACAACAATTCCTCATGGACAATACCCCTATAAACTCACTGATTTACCTCTTCTGGAAAGCTCTGGCAAGCCTAGGGTCAGCGATTCAGAGGACATTCAGGAGTGATTAGTCCCTCCCTTGCTTCATCATCAGACAAGCTTGGGTGCAGAGGTCAAGAGATGGCGAAACTCAGAAGCTCTCTCCCCTTCCCAACCACTTCATCAGACAGAAGCTAACAAGCCCCCAAGGTGAAGTGACAGCCTTAGTCAAGATGACCCAGAGAGGAGGGCTCTCCTGTGGAAGATCGGAAGCTCCCCTGCCTGCCATTCCCAAAAGCCCCACAGGTGCCACAAGGACACAGCCCTTCCTTACCAGCAGAGGAATCCAGTAATAATTCAGGGTTGGCGCTGAGAATGGGAGACTTTTTGTGAAGAATAAAAAGCCCAGGATGCCTGTTAAAGAGCAAGAAGGTCACCATTCATGGGCATGGTGCTCCCCAAAGCCCTTCCTGTCCCCCACCCCGGAGATTACTTACCTATGCCAGCAGAAATAAGCATCTTCCCCGTCCATAAGGTGAACTCTGTCACCTTGTCCAACACAGCAACCCTGCATGACACAGAAGGGAGAAAAGCCTCCTCAGAACCCCGTTCCTCTTGGCTTGCATCTCTGCAGGATCTCTGGGGTTCCCAGAGGGCAGAGGGAGGGACCGTGCAGGAGTCCAGCTGCATGATTCTTGCCTAACATTTGGTCTGACAGAAGATGGGTGTCCCGGATGAACCTGGGCCCAGAGATGGAGCTGGATGATCTTAAACCGAACATGACCTCGCAGAACCGTTCAGGACTGTGCTTGCTGCCATGTTTCTCCAGCAAAATTCTTCCACTGGGAAGACAATGGGACTTAAGGACGTCTGATGGTCAGAGCTCTCTTTCCCTTTGGCTCATCTAGACTTTCCCGGCCACCCGACGTCCCCCCCCCCCCAATTACCAACATCTATCATATACTATTTGATGATGACGCCGCCAAGGTACAGCTGGAACACGAAGGCAGCCAAAGCAGGAATAAATGGGGGGATGAGGCAACTGGACAGAAGTACCGAATGGTAAGCAAATCCTAAGGAAAGAACTGGCACTACTGAAAGAAACTCTAATATTTAAATCTGCTCTCTGCCACGGCTATCAACATTGGGGCTTTGAAAAACGCTTTTATTTGAGTTTTCCTTGGTCCTCATTCACTCTTGATACTTTGCTCCAATGTTATTTCTATGTATGATGTAGTTGTTGTATACATCATTTGCTTGGCTCTCCTGACTTTACTCGGCAGGTATCAGTTCATGTAACTCTTTTTCAGGCTTCAACATACACATTACTTCTTATAGCCCAGGGAACACATCATTATTGATTCATACAGTCCCTAATTTGCTTTATACTTATTTCTTAGCTATCACAAAAAATGCTGCTCTAAATATTTTGGAGCTTATGGGGGCGTTTTTCTTTTAGTAGTCTCCTTGGGACATAAGCCCAGTAAAAAGAGTCTCTGGTTCAAAAGGCATGGATATTTTGGTCACTTTATTTGCATAATTCCAAGTCACTTTCCAAAATAACTATAGTACTTCACAGCCCCATCAGCAATAGTTGTGAAACTATCTTTCCACAGCCTCTCCAGTAATGACAGTTACCCTGTTTTTGTCATATTTAACAATTTGCAAACCTCAAGATTAAACCTCAGGGCTCTATTTATTTATATTTCTCATATCAGTGACTCATAGTATTTTTTAATGTAGTTGGGAATATTTTACAATTCTTTTGAGAAACATTTGTTCATTTCCTTTGACCCTTAATCTGTTAAAAATGGATATTTTATGTATGTGTGTATATATATGGTTTATATATCTTGTTACAAAACTTTTATCAGATAAATCTGACACAAAGAATCATTCCATCCCCATTTGATATTTTCCTTGTTATCCCACGTGTATTAATGTATTTGGTGCAGAAGCTTTTTAGTTTCAAGTACTCAGTGTTATCTCTTTCATTTTTTTGCAAGTGTTTCTATCTTTTGTTTAGTTAATACATCTCTTACCAAAAGCCATGAGAGGAATATGATCTTTCTCTTGTATTTTCTACAGTGTGATCTTTAATGGTAAGATCATGTGTCCATTTAAAAGCTATTATAATGTATGGTGCAAAGGGTTGGTCTAAGTGTAATTTCTGCCAGACTGCTTTCCAATCAGCTTATTATTTTTTTTTATCAAATAGGGAGTTTTTCCTAAGCAATTTATGATACAACACTGGAATACTAAATTCTATTGGTTTCTTTCCTTTTAATCTCCTGTTCTAATCTATTTCATAGGTCTATTTATTATTTAACTGATACCAAATCATTTGACAACTGCTTCTTTTTGAAATACAGTTTAAGGTGTGGAAATGCTATGTTCTTCCTTTGTTCTTTTAAATTGAATTTTGCTGTTATTTTTATCAAATTTTATAAAATATCATCTTGCTAATTTGATTGGTATAACATTGAAATGTAAATTAATTTTGCTTGTTTATTTAGGTTGTTCTTTTATTTCTTTAAGGAGCACTTTATAATTGAATCTTTTGAATGCTTTCAAAGATTTATCCTTGGAAATTTTATGCATTTTCTAGTTTTTGGTTTTTTTTTTTTTTTTGGAATAGGACTTCTATTGCTTTTTGCTTTTTGCTTTTGTTATCATTATATAGAAATATTGTTGTTTTTTGAGGATTTATTTTGTAGCCTGAAACTTTGATGAAGTTATTCACACTAATTGTGTCCTGAACCCCTAGGATTTTCCAAGTAAACCATCATATTATCAGCAAATAGGGGTAATTTTATTTTCTCTTCACACATCTTTATTCCTTTAATCTTTCTTTTCTTATTTGTTCTTGCCAGGATTTCTAGAATTATATTAATTAATAATAAGAAGAGTGTGCATCCTTACTTTATTCCTGTATTTACTGGAAAAGGTTCTTTTGTAATTTTATTATTTATGAAGCTTGCTTTTGCTCTGAAATGTATGTTTCTTATAATATTTTTAAAGATAACCTTCTATGCCTATACTTTGCAGGGCTTTTAACATAAAAAATTATTGTACTTTGTCAAAAATATATCTATTGAGGTAATTATGGCTTTAGAAGTTTGGGTGTTTCATATGATTATGTTGATTATTTTCATGTTTATCCTTGCATCTATAATCTAAATCCCACTTAATAATAACTAATGATTTCTTGGATAACTCACAGTTAGTCTGTTTAACAGGATTTTGTCTTTAAAAATTGAGTCAATGATTTTTAATGATAATGGTCTATATGTTTCTTTCCTTTTAAAAATCTTTTCCAGGCTTTTTTCGTTGTTGTTGTTTTATTAAGTGCTTTTATTTTTTTTTCCTTTCTTTGTTTTTTTTTTAATTAAAGCTTTTTATTTTAATTTTTCAACACTGACCCTTGCAAAACCTTGTGTTTCAATTATCCTTCCTTCCGCCCACTCCCTCCCTTAGATGGCAAGTAATTCAATATATGTTAAGCATGGTAACCGTATATGTTAAATCCAATGTATGCATACTTATTTACACAATTATCTTGCTTTACAAAAAAGATCAGATCAAAAAGGAAAAAATGAAAAATAAAATGCAAGCAAACAACAACAAAAAGAATGAAAATGCTATGTTGTGTTCTACACTCAGTTCCCACAGTCCTCTAAGTGTAGATGGTTCTCTTCATCACTGAACAATTGGAACTGGTTTGAATCATCTCCTTGTAGAAGAGAGCCACTTCCATCAGATTTGATCAGATTTGATCAGATTTGTTGTTGCCGTGCACAATGATCTCCTGGTCTTCTCATTTCACTCAGTATCAGTTCATGTAAGTCTCCCTGGCCTCTCTGAAATCATCCTTCTGGTTGTTTCTTACATTCCATATTCTTATATTCTATAACATTCATATACCATAATTTATTCAGCCATTTTCCACCTGATGGGCATCCGCTTGGTTTCCAGTTTCTTGCCACTACATTTCACATTCAAAGGTTCTGATAAAGGCCTCATTTCTAAAATATATAGAGAATTGACCCAAATGTATAAGAATCCAAGCCATTCTCCAATTGATAAATGGTGAAAGGATGTGAACAGACAGTTTTCAGACAAAGAAATCAAAACCATTCTCTAAATCACTATCAGAGAAATGCAAATTAAGACAACTCTGAGACACCACTATACACCTGTCAGGTTGGCTAAGATGACAGGGAAAGATAACGCTGAATGTTGGAGAGGATGTGGGAAAACTGGAGCACTGATACATCGTGGGTGGAGCTGTGAACGGATCCAACCATTGTGGAGAGCAGTTTGGAACTCTGCCCAAAGAGCTATCAAACTGTGCATACCTTTGATCCAGCAATGTTTCTGTTGGACTTAAATCCCAAAGAGATCTTAAAGGAGGGAAAGGGAATCATATGTGCAGAAATATTTGTGGCAGCTCCTTTTGTAGTGGCAAGTTTAGATATTAGTATATATTTCTCTCATAAAAGGATTCTGGTAAAGATCGCTCTTTCTGTATTTGAGAATAATTTGTAAAGTATATATATATATACTACTAATTTGTTAGAATTTTCCTGTGAATACATCAGGACCAGTAGTTTAATTTGTTTGTTGGTTTGTCTCTTTTATTTCCATTTCTGAGGCAAGATTATTTACGATCTCAATCTGTTCTTCTGATAATTTAGATATTTTGTATTTTTGGAAGTATTCTCTACTTCTTTTGTGTTCTGTTTTGTTAGCACATAACTATAGAATATGTTATGAGTGCATCTTTTATTCTGGTTTTGCTATAATTTCAACTACCTCATTTGCTGTATTTTTGACTTGATTTTCTGCTCTTTTCTTTTTAATCAGATTAGCTAAGGGCTTATAAAATGTTTATAAGAACTAGATTTTAATTTTATTTATCATTTCTATAGTTATTTTCTGTTTAAAAATAATTTATTTCTCCCTTTCATTTTATTATCTTTTCTCTTGGGCTTATTTCCTTTGTTATTTTCTCATTTTTAATACATGCTCAGTTAAATAATAATTTTTTTACTGTGTTATTGTATATTTGTAAGGATTGGACTTTTTTTGGCATAGAACTACTTTAGCTATATCCCAGAAATTTTGGCATATTGTTTCACCTCATCCTTCTTAATAATTTCTATGATTTGTTCTTTCAGCCAGAATGTTTTTCCTATGGATTTCTCTGTCCAGATTCTAGGTTTTGAAATTTCTACTTCCTTAAATCTTTGGTACTTTCAATTTCCCTCATCCCACCCCCAAATAATATTCTTCATCACTTATTTTCTGACTCTCTCTCCTCTGCTTGTGATTTCCTTAGGAACTGTATCCCAAAGAATCGAAATCTGCACCAGGTGATTCCTGACCAGGTCCTGCCCTTCAGGCTGGGCCAGGGGGTCCCCACATGCAGGATATCTTGTCCTGGTGCTCACTGTTCCCCGGTTCTCTGAGTCGGAGCATTCTGGAGCTGACCAGACCAGTGCTGAGTGAGCTGAAGGCAGTTTTGGGTGTGGGGAGATGTTGTGATCTAGTTCAGATGTTAGGAGTTCAAATGTTGGAGTTCTCTCTAGGTGCCTTCCCTGGAATCAGGATTTTGTCGGTCCCTGTTCGGGCGCCAAAATGTGGTGAGCTTTTTCTTCTCAAAACGCAGCCAGGTGATGAAAGTTCAGATCTTTTATTATCTCCAATATAGCCCGGTTAGCTTAGAGGCCTATCTCTCTGCTTGGTTCCAAGAGCTCTTGCCACTTTGTCCTTTGCTTCTGCCTCTGCTTTCTTCAGCCTCCAACCAGCTCCAGTCTTCATGTCATTCCGGTGAAATCTCGACTTGTAGCGTCTTCCTCTGAAGAACTTCTTCGAGAGGCCCATTGGCCTATTTATGCTCCTTCCAGAGAGAGGGATTATGGGTTTTCTCCCATAGTGCTCTCTGGCCCAAAGAGCTTCAAGGGAGGTATGAACTCATTGAACTCCAATGAGTAAAGGTGTGAACACAAGCCTTGTATTAATTAGTTCTACTTAGTACCTTGTTTCAGGTTCTGCCCAAAACATCTTCTTGTAAGATTAGATCAACTCTAATTACTTAGCAGTTAGTAAGGATTCCAACAGGGAGACATTAAAAATTGTTGAAATGTATGTTCTCTCTGAGCTTAAGAAGTCAAACAAGTCCTTACAAATAAACTTCTTTTGGACTGGGGGTGGCCCAAACCGTGGAAGCAGCTGCAGCTGCTCTGCTCTGGTGCATCCTTTCTGTTTTAGAGAGGTCTGAGAGGTCATGGGATGGCACCTTTTGTCTGCAGTCACTAACTGTATGATAATTATGTGTGTACTAATAGTATGATCACTGCAGACAAAAGATGCAAAATCAGGGCATGGTAGGAGAGTGCAAAACATATGCACTCAACAAACATTTATTAAGCACTATAATGAATGATGATCAATGGACCAATTAGCACTGACTAAGTGCTAGGTGCCCGGCATTCAGTAATTAAAATGGAACTTTGACTTTTGGGGAACTCAGATCCTCTTCAGAAGGAGACAATAAGGCATCTCTAACTCAGCAAAATGACTCGAAATAGGAAAACCTGAGTTCAAATCCTGCCTCAGACACTGCTTAGCTGTGTGACTCTGAGCAAACCATCTAATCTCTCAGTCTTAAATTTCCCTACCTGTAAAATGGGAATAATCAAGGCACCTCCCTCCCAAAGGCATTATGAAGATCATATGAGATAGCATTTGTAAAATACTGTGTAAACCTTAAGCCCTTGTGGAAATGTTCCAACGACGCACAGGAATGGCGACGAGAGAGAGAAACTCTAAGAGCAGAGCCCTCTCTAGGGTCTCCTAGGGCCTCCTACATAGTGAGCTCAGTCTTGGGTGACTGGCCGGCCGAATGACTCCATTAGCAATGACCACCAGCCCAGCAGAAGGCATTTTGCGGCGGCCGGCCCTCGTGCTAAGTCTTGGAGGTTCAGAAGAAGGCCAAAAAGGCCCCAAGAAGCTTCCGTTCTAGGATGGAGGACATGTGAGTAATCAGGTACATTCAGAGCAGATGGAAGCCAGTCTCCCAGGGGAACCACTGCTGGGCAGTGAGAAAGCTGCTCGGGCCCCGGGCCTCGAACACAGGCTATACCTGTTCCTTGACTGAGGGAAAGGAGGCCCGAAGCGCCCACTCTGACTACTGACCTCACCACGTTCCTCATCACGAGCATGAACGCATCTTTGGCTGAAGCACAGAAGTTTTCTCCGTATATCGCGATCTGCACAAAACCAACAAACAAAACATACATGAGGGGAGGTTCTGGAGTGGGAACAAAGCCCTCACGAGAGCAGAGACCGAGAAGAAGAGAATCTCCCCAGCAGTGGTGCCCCCTCCCCTGCTTCCTTCTGGGGGAAAACTGGCGGCTTTGGGCTGGGGGCCGTCCTAGAACAAGCCCTGACTTGGCCACGAGCCCGCTGGTAGCCGTGCAGACTCCTGCTCTACCCAGTTCCCAGATGGGAATCCAGAGGAGCCCTTCCCAACCCTCTCGTGCTAGACCTTCTTTGGCAGGTGGGTAGGGTCGCTTAGGCCCTTTCCAAAATCATGTGGTTAAAACATGAAATCAAATACATGGGAAAACAAAGAAATTTAATTATTTTTTAAAATAACCAAGTTTAGGGAGTCAGTTTGAAAGACTCTGCTCTGGGGCAGCTGAGTGGTGCAGTGGGTAGGGCACCAGCCCTGAAGTCAGGAGGACCCGAGTTCAAATTTGGCCTCAGACACTTAAGACTTCCTGGCTGTGTAACCTTGGGCATATCACTTAACCTTGACTACCTCAGCAAAAATAAAGACATAAGGCTCTGTCCTTAGGGTCCTTGCCAGCCAGAAGCCTCTGGCCACCCGGTTCTAGTCTGGAGATGCTGGAGCCCCACCCGGCCCAAACCCAGCCACCTACCATGATGTAAGTGTTTCTGTTGATAAACTTGAGGAATTTTTCCAAACACCAGAAACAGCACTTGAGGCAGCAGAGAAGGAACTTGGCAAATGAATGCCTTTTCCCTGTGGAAAGGAAAAACCCAGATCCGTGAGCAGCAGAGCTAAATCCTGGGAATTTCAATGTCTTCGGCTGCCCAGCAAAACCGGCCTCAATGGAAGCCATGAGTGGGAGACGGACTCTGACGGTGTCGAGGAGAGTCCGTCACTGAGGTAAATCTTTAATGATTTTGTTGGAAACAGAGCGGCCTTTGAGCCAGGAGGACCTGGGTTCAAAGGCTACTTTTCCTTCTTAAGTACCAGGCTTAACCACAACCAATTTAATTCACATTGGCCACCTACAGGTCCCAGGTCAAGGCCCACTTGGTCATTTTTTGGGTCCTGATTGACCGAGACCCAATATAGATAGAAGTCCTTTCTGTTTTAACCAGAAATCCTGAGGCCTTCCCTTCAGATCATTTATTTATTTAGATTTTTTTGGACTAGGTAAAAGAGGAGATTCTTTGCCTCAATTGCTATCTAGCCTTAATCGTTGCATAGGTACAACCTCAGTCAAACTGAGACCTCTTGAAGACCTGAGCTTAAAAAGGCCAAGGTCTCCCATTTCATCCAGGGCCATCTCAGTCCTCTTGATCTGGATCTGGCCACTGGATCCAGACGGTTCTACAGGGGAGAGGGAGGCAGGTGACCCTGCTCAGCCCTCCCTCATAAAATCCATTTCACTTGCTGCTCGTGGCACCTGCTCTTTGAGAACAAAGGGCAAACAGCAAGTTTAAGCCTCCATCTGTGCTGCTAAGAAAATACTGACTTGCATTGGCAGAGGTAATATTCTGTGCCAATAACAGCGCATGCTCAGTCACTGGTCCCACCGACAACCTGTTTCCTAACAATGGCAACTCCCAAAATGGCACAAATGGGTCTCTTTTGACTCCATTTCCCTTCCCCTTCTGCAATGCTGGGAGAGCAGACTGATGGGAAGGAGGAGAGAGGTTCAAGAATCTTACAATTCAAACTACCAAAATATTAATTTAGCTTTGGAGACTCAGGGTCTGACCTTGGTCTAATGACCAACAAGCAGAAACATCACATTTATAGAGGCATTTTTGCTAAATAGAAAACCAGAAAATTGGTCTATTTAACAAAAAAACCAACATTTTGCTAAATGGAAGGGCTGCTCTCAGGTTCATTCCAGAAAGATCAATATAGAAGTGGAAAAAATGGGTCTCATCATGCGGCCAAAGATGACAGGAAACAATTTTTGGATTATTTGATGAACTTGCTTTTCAGAGCTCAAAAAGAAGGTAATTTTTTTTGTCTTTAAAAATATTATTAGTCCCATGGAGTGCCTCTGGAGGGAAGCAGAAAGAGAGAAGTGGTGTTGTGCTGGGGGTGGATGGGTGAATGAACAGATGAGAAATCTCCTGCCCTCAAAGAGCTTGCAATCTATTTGTGTAGATCCAGCATATTCAGATCAATAAACATAAGCTATAGACAAAATAATACACCATGAAGCTTAGAATGAGAATGGGAGCTTCTGTGAGGGCAGAGACTGGGGTGGCTTTTGTATCTACCCCAGTGCCTTAGCACACAGTAAGCCTTTCACAAATCCTTATTGACTGTTGACTGCCTGACAAAGATGTGAGGGTGGGATTTTTTGAAAAGAGGCTCAGCACCTGGGTTGAGCTGTGAAAGGGCTCCCAGGCTTTGGAAACAACTTGTACAAAGGCAAGGGCATGGGAGATGAATGGCATGTGTGGGAAAGAGGTGAAAAACTATTAGGGCTGAAATAGAGATTGCAAATGATGGACTAAAGTAGAAATAACAGATAATGATGTTATATGTGAGAAGTTCCATGATGAACCTGAAATGGTTCTCCAACATAAAACAACACATGCATTGATACTCAGTTTCAATGAAAAAATAGATACAAGAGAAGACAGCAAAAAATAGCTTGAAAAATATAGCTCAGAATGAACAGATGAATTGTACTAGTGAATAGATTACTGAGCAATATTATTTCTGAAAAGCATAAAAATATTCTTTGAGATTTGGAAAGATTAGCCCTGAATGATCTCAAAGAAACAAAATGGAGAATTGTTTCACAAATATTAAATAACTAGTTCCAGACATAGCCAAGGATTCCAAGTCAGATCCAAAGGTAGTTGATAAATGGTTTTGAGCAGAAGTCAAAGCAAATACCCTGTTTGAAGAAGACCTTAAATAAGAGAAGACATTTTAAGTGATTAGAGATGTCCCAATCCAACTGGGACAAGAAACAGAAAAGCACCTTAACTAGAGAAAGCTACTATGTGACAGGGAAGACCAAAACACCAACTCAAACAAGGATAAAATGCCCCAGGGGAAATAGCAAAAAGTTATAGGATTTGGTCTCAAGCTCGAAGAAGCTTCTTGTTTTTAAAGGCATATAAGGGAGGTAGAAGAAACATTTGAAAAAGAAATGAGAAGTATGAAAGAGAGTCAACAAAAAAGGAAGGACAAAAATTGACTGAAGAAAACAATTCCTTAAAAAAATATTATTGGCCGAGTGAAAAAAAAATCCACTGAAAAAAATCAATTCCTTAAGAAATACAATTAGCCAAATGTAAAAGAAAATCCATAGGGAAAAAACACCTTAAAAAGTAGAATCAATCAAATGGAAAAAGAGATACAAAAGCTAACTGAAGAAAACCAGATATTAAAAATGAGTTAATGACTCTGTGAGAGATTAACAATTCCAATACCTCATTGGAAAAATTGAATAACCCACTCAGAATAAACTACTCAGAAAAACTGAGTTTTCTCCTGTGAGTGGGTGTGGTAGAAAATGGACACTTAATGAAACAGAGAATTTTCAAGCATTCCTTGTGAAAAAAACTTTGACATCTAAACATAAAAACTCTGACATTTAAATATGAAAAGTCAAACATAAAACTCAATAGAAACATAAAAAGGTAAACATAAAAGAACAACCATAAACAAAACTGACATTATTGTATGGGAAGATGATGCATGTAACACCTCAGAACTTAATCATCAATAGGGGTCTTAAAAGGAATCTACTAAGACAGAGGGTCTGGCTGTGATTCTATTAGGTTGGGATCATCTCAAAGAATGGAACAAAGAACAGAAGGGTGAGAAAAAGGATGTACTAGGAGAAGGGGAAGGAAGAGAAAGAATGGGAGAAATTTTCTCACATAAATGGGGCACATAAAAAAAAGTTTGTATAATAGAGGGGAAGATAGGTTAGACTAAGAAGCATGCTAATTTCATTATCATCTGAATCATTTGAGAACCATACCCATGGTTGGGCACAAAAATTTAACTCATCCAACAGGATACTAGGAGGAAGAAAAGGGGCTAAATAATGGAGAAAAGGAGAAAAGGGAAGTAGATTAAGAGAGGTATTAGTCAGAAGCAAAAGAGACTCTTAAGTAGAGAACAGGATAAAAAAGATAAAGATAAATATAAAAGAATAGGACAGAGGGAAATACAGTTAGTAAACATAACTCTGAATGGAATGAACTAGAAAGCTGGCTCCAGCAATATGTTGTGTGCAAGAAATATATTTGAAACAGAAAGATACACACTAAAATAAGAGGCTGGAGGAGATTGTTATGCTTCAGCTGAAGTAAAAAGGCGAGGTTAGCAATAAAGATCTCAGAAAAAGTGAAAGCAAAAATAGACATAATTTAAAAGGATATATTAGGAAACAACATTTTGCTAAATGGTACCATAACTGATGACTTAACATCAATACTGAACGTTTATGTATTAAATGCCACAGCATCTGAATTCTTGAAGGAACAATTAAATGATTTACAAGAGGAGATAATAAAATTATAATAGTGTGGGAGAGGGTATTCAATTTATCCCTCTCAGATCTAGATAAATCTAAACAGAAAATAAACAAGAAGTTAAAGAGATAAAAAGAATTTTAGAGCAGTTAGATATGATAGACTTCTGGAGAGCAGTAAATGGAATATAAAGGAATATGTATATTTTCATAGATGTATAGCATCTTCACAAAAATTGACCAATAGGGCATAAAAATTCACAAATGAACAAAAACAGAAATATTAAAATCATCAATATAATAAAAATAATGTTTAAAAATATTTAAAGCATAGATTAAAACTTAATTGGAAACTAAGTTTATTATAGATTGGGCGCATCATAGATCAATAATTTTATTAAAAACAATGACAACAATGAAATGTACCAAAATTTAGCTGAAATGCAGCTAAAGTACTACCTTAGGGGGAATCTATAACTAAATGTTTACATCAATAAAAGAAAAAAAGAACAAATTAATAAGTTTAGAATTCACCTAAAAATCCTTGAAAAAATTGAAAATTCCAATTAAATACAAAAATAGAAATCTTGAATAGCAAAAAGAGATTAATTTTTAAAAGTAAAAATAAATAAAACTAATAAATTAAAAAAAAAACAAATAGATAAACCAGTGAATAATTGTATTTATTTTTTAAAAGAAAACTAAATTACCAGTTTTAAAAATTAAGTGTAAATTCACAACCAACAAAGATGACATTAAAGCAAATGTTAAGAAACTACATGCCAACAACAGACAATCTAAATTAAATGAACATTATTATATAAATAAAAATTGCTCAGTAATAGAACAAAAAAGAAAATACTTTAATAAGTATTTTAAATATCTTCTAAGGAAGAAAAATTGAACAGACCATAAATGAACTCCTAGCTTCAAGCAAAATCGGAGGCTGTAAAACAAATTCCCCCCAATCAACAGCTTTTTATGTAATAATAACAAAAACAAGAAGCAATAATAAGGGAAAGCTCTTTCTAAATAACTGCAACAGGATTAAAATCCCTGGGAGCCAGACCCCTAAAGCACAAAAATATTTGTATAGATTTAATTACAAAGTGCTCCTTAAAGAAAAGAAAGTACAGCTTAAATAAGCTTAAGTAATTCTCAATGGTCATAACTTGGCCATACCAACATAAAATTAAAAGTACTACCAAAATCAATTTATACTTTTAATATTATATCAATCAAATCAAAATCAAGGGGGTGCTTTACAAACTTGATAAAATAATTATAAAATTCATTTGGAAAAATGAAAGATTTAGAATATGAAAAGGATAAGATAGAAATGATTAAAAGAAGTGGGGCTGAAGAAGTGATATCATGTCAAGACTTCAAACTCTATTATAAAACAGAAAACCCTGTGGTATGGTTAAAGAATAGATCAATCATTGGAACAAACTACAGGAAGATTCAGAAAGAATAGTACTGAATAACTCAATGTTTGATAAAATAGAAAACATAAATTACTTGAGGAAAAACTGTCTATTTTATAGTAACAGTTGGGAAAGTGGGAAAACAGTTTGAGAGATATTAGACTTAGACCAACATGTTACACTACTTCAATAATGCATTCTAAATGGCTATGTAACCTAAATATTAAAAATCACATGATGAAAAATTGAGAAGAGAAAGAAATAACACTCCTCTCACAACTTTGGAGAGGAGATATATTCTTCACCAAATAAGACATAGAGACAATTACAAAAGATTACACCAATCACTTTGAGTACTTGAAAATGAAAAGTGTCTAAATAGACAATATTAACAAAACATTTGTTATAAAAAGAGAGAGGGAAATGTCAAACGGGAAAAAAAATCTTTATATCAAATTGATAATCTCCAAGATATGTAAATAACTAATAAACATTAAGGTAACAGCCATTCCTCCATAAATAACTAGCCAAAGGATATGAATAAGTAGTTCTCAATGAAGAACTGCAAATGTTCACAAATACACGGAAAATCTTCCAAATTATTAATAATGTAAAGAAAAATGCAAATAAAACAATCTTGATTTATCACCCCAAGGTTTGAAAATTGGCAAAAATGACAAAAAATGGCAAGTCATTGTTGGAGGGCTTATGGGAAAATAGGTACACCTAGATGTTGGTGGAATGGTACAACCACTTTTAAACGGAATTTGGAATTATGCAAATTAAGTATCTAAAATGTCCATACCCTTTGAATTTGATACTCTATTATTAGGCTCATATCTCCAAGGAAACTATCAATAAGAAAAAAAAAGTCTATCACCCAAAACGTTTATGGCAGTACTTTTTGTGTAAGCTACAAATTGGGAACAAAGTAGATGTCCATCAATTAGGCAATTTCTAAACAAATTGAGCAAGTGCTGTAAAAAATGTCGTGTGTGATGAATATAGGAAAGCATGGAAAGAAGTGTATGAACTAAGGCAGAATGCAGTCAACAGAGTCGAGAAAACAGCATATGCAGTAGCAGCCACAATGTAAATGGAAAGAACAAAAAGCTAAAAAAATAAAAAATAAAAAAGTGAATATTACAAAATGATAAAGATTAAGCAGGATTTGAATGAAAAGGGATGAGAGGAGATCCTCAACTCAGACTCTTGTGGAGATGGGAAGTTAACAGGGGTTACATATTGAACATCTGGGGACTTTTTAATGGGTTGATCAGCTGTGCTGACCTTTTTCTATCTAAAAATACTATTGGAAACATGGACTGGAAAGGAAGAGAGGATGGGATCCATGAGATCCACTGGTGATATAATAGAAAATATCAAAACAAATTTAAAAATAAAAAGAGACAGTTCAAGCAAACTCCTTATATGTAAGTTCTTTCCAAATCCCCTCTCTCCAATGGCTCACACTTTCCTTTTTGAATTACTTTCTATTTATTCCCGTTGTATCAATTCAGCATCTGTGCATATATTTGTTTTCCCAAGTGGAACAGAAGCTCCTTCAGAGTAGGGATTACTTTATTGTCTGATTTGTACGCTTATCATCTAGTAAACAATTAATTGATCCATCTATGCTGGGGCTTCTTTAATAGAATGCAATGAGAACTGGACGACTGTTTGTTTTCCCCAGTGTCTAACCTAACCTGTTGTAATACTCTGTGCTTAATGTTTTTAAATTAAAATTGAATAACAGTAATAGTAATGATGATAATGAGATGATGATGAAGAAATAGAAGAGGAGGAGGAGGAGAAAGAGGAGGAGGAGGAGGAGGAAGAGGAGGAGGAGGAGGAGGATGGCTAATGAAGGGTAGCATTGTTCAGTATGACTTCTGGAATCTTACCTTTAAGTCTGCGGTCCAAGTATTCCAGTATAAGTCTTAGAAACTGGACAACTGAAAGAATTAGAGACCCGAATGCCAGGGAGCCTGTGTGATATCTAGTAAAAGATAAAACCAAATAAGGAAGTTGAGGCACTTTCACTAATAAGACAAAACAAGGATTCAGAGGCGGTTTTCCTACTCGTTTGCCAAACGACCTCATTCAGTTCTTTCTGCTTCAGGGTTGGAAGGACAATCTTACTGGGGGTCAGTCTGTCCGCAGAGGGGCCTGGCAGAGGGCCCAGGGAGCTGAGCTTAAGGGAGAAAGCGCCAGCTCAGATCTTGCCCCTGACACTGCCTAGGTGGGCTTGGTCTGGCCCCCTAGGACTGAGGGGCTGCAATCCACCTCAGCACAGGTCGTTTCCGTACCTGGACTAGCCCAACAATGAGATGTTCCCACAGAGGAGGCGATTGTTCCATCATGGCTGACTCTTCACGACCCGTGAACCACGCTCTCCATGGGCTTTTCTGGGCAAGGATCCTCCAGCAACCTGCCGTTCCCTTCTCCAGTGTATAAAGCACAGGACCGACTGACCCAGAGTAAAACTGTCCGGGAATTTGTGCCCACAGGGCTAGTTGGGGCCCAGCTGTGGCAGAACTTTCTGGGCTGGGCTTGATAACCATTAATAAACACAAAGCCAACCGCTTTTGCCCCACACCCGGAGGAACATACTCTGGCGGCCCCGCGAGAGGGAGGAGGTTTTTGTCGTCCAGGCTGGACGGCCACCGGCCACACGCCCGGGTCAGCCCCGAGGAGGGCGCGAGCCCATTGCCCGGCTCCGGCCTCTAGCCGCCTCCTGTGTACGGGAGGAGCCCGCACTTTCTGCAGAGCCCAGTCATTCAACACCCCCTAACGGAGAGCTCTCTCCTGCATCTAGACCTGAGCTAGGGGTGAAGGGGCAGCGCAAAGGGCAGCTGCCGGAGGAGTTAAAGACCTCGTTTCCCCTGTGTCTGATGCTTGTTCTGTGTGACCTTGAGCAGCTCCTTCAGACCCTGCTCCTCAGTTTCCTCACCTGTAACATGCAGGAAGGGGACTAAGTGGGCTCTAGAGCCCCTTTACTTCGTGAATGAAGATGGCAGCAATCCACCACGAGTGAGACAGGGAGGCTGCGCCATTCTGGCCCTGAGCAATCCTGGGGTCTCCGAGTCCCTCCCTTGGGATGAAGGGTTTTTAGAAGGTCAGTGACCGGGCCTGGGGACACTCCCTGCGGCCGAAGCAAAGCTGCTGTCCATCAGGACACGGCAAATCCATGGCTCTGGCCAGTGGGACTGTGACCGGGAATCCTTGGGCCTGCACGTCTCCCGGCACTTACCCGGGGAAGTGATTCACTCATCCTCAAGTTCTCTCATCCATAACATGACAAGGTTATTACCAAAATGGCCTCTTTGTTTCCTTCAAGCTCTGAGTCTAGGGCCCTCTGAGCCCATGTTCTTTAGCACCAGCCAAGTGAGCCCCCAGGAGTCTGCGCCATCATCACTCTTACCGGAGGGCGCGTCCAAACGCAGCGCAGATTGGGTGTGGGGGGATGTCATCGGGTTTCTGGAAGGCCCAGTAATAGGAGGCAAAGGCACCTGCCAGGGTGCACTGACCCAGGGCGATGGAGAAGTTCGCCAGCCAGAGGAAGACAAAGCCATTGAAGATATGGAAAATTAAGACGTACTGGTAAAAAAAAGCTTTTCCACCATAGAAAGCAAAGGTACAATGGACTCCCGGACATTCGTTGCTTATGTTGGTAGATTGGAACGTCTGCAGACAGAGAAGGAGAGTCACCATTCAGTGCATGCATCCGTCACATCCCAAGCTCTCCGTCACCCCCATTCCCCGTACCGCTCCTCCTTCCAGGACCTTTCACCACTGGTGTCCATTTTGAGTGATACCCAAAGATGCTGGGGCATGCTCCCCGTTGTTCAGTTCGATCGTTTATCAAGGGGTATTTCCCCGGCCCTGTCCCTCCTTCCCCATCACCCTGATTGACTTTGTATTTATTTATTTTATCATTCCCGCGAGTTCCTGGGAACAGGAGATGATAAAGCTTCCTCAAATAAGAACGGGGCAAGGCATTTTTTGTCTGGGACAAATACCCCGAGCCATTGGGGTGCGGCTGGGGAAGGGGGCGGATTGGGCTGTGGATGGGCACAAGATGGCCACTGGCGGGAGGCTCCTCTGGGAGAGCAGCACCTGCTGGGGCCGGGGGAAGAGCCGCTATCTGGTGCCTTCTATTCTAACTGATTATTATTGCTCCCCGGGGCCAAACTTCATTGTTTCTTTGCCATTGATACTATCAAAACACTCTTTCAAGGGGGACGCTGGGAAAAGTCACGCCTGCCTCGCCTTAGTTATGGCTTTGCTCTCAACCCCAGGCCAGGCCATCGTTATGCCCACTTTCCTCTCTAATGGTTTGCTACCTGGTTGCTCTGGTCATGAGTCCAGAGCAGCCGGATTTCCCCGAGGACTGAGTGCGAGAGCTGCGGAACTTTGTCCGGGAGAATTGTATGGGGAGAAAAGAAAATGAGACACATTCCCCGAGGCACCTCAATTTTCTACCACATGGGCAGTGCTCGGGGACCCCCCAGGCCCCTAACGGGTGCTTGTTGACTGATTACCTCAGGGTCACAGTTTTCATTTATATATTTGCAATTCGCGTCAGTAGACCGGACTTTATATATGGCCTCCCCTGTGGTAGCCAAGAAACTGAGAGGACCTTGTTAAGGAGAAGAGGTGACATTTATCATTTAACCCCCCCCAAAAAAAAACCCACAGCCCCTCCCTCACAGACAAAGCATCAGAAGAAGTTCTGCGAGGTCTGACTGGCTTGGAGGGCTGGGGGAGAGAGAGCGACCTTAGCACCAACAAGCACATCCCCACGAAGTTCAGCCTTCCCTCATCAGAGCCACAGCGGGCTATAGCCTAGTTCCTGCGAGCTAACCTCACATTAAGTTTGCAAAACGAGGAGGAGAAAAAATAAGAGAGAGAAAGACAAAGACACACAAAGAGAAACAGAGACAGAAACAGAGAGAAGAGAGAGACAGAGACAGAGACAAAAACCAGAGAGACAGAGAGGGAGGGAAGGAGCAAGAGGAAGGGAAGAAGAAAAAGGGAAAAGGAGAAGGGAGGCGCAAAGCAAGAGGATTTGAATTTGAATCCTGGCTGAGCTGCTTATTTGCTGCCTAACCCCAGACAAACCCCATAACCTATTTATGAATGAGAGGGTTGGATTTAGGGGACTAAAGATCCCTTCGGAATCTCTAAATCTGTGAAATTTTAGTGCTCTCAAGTGAAGTTGTTATCACGCTATCCTGGGCACCACTCGGAGCTCCCTCCCTTCTGTGGAACCTTCTTGTGGAAATGCTGAGGAGGGGGCAAGGACTAAACATCAACCCTAACGATGCTACAATTCCTGACTTCAAAGATCTTCAGGCTACTTGAGGAGGGAGGGCTGGACTTGAGGTCGCACTGGGTTAGGGAGGTTCCCCCTGGAGGGCCGGCGCCCTTCTGGGGAGCTGCCCAGGGCCTGAGGGGCGGCCGTGTGTCAGCACCAAGTCCTCTCGGCTCCTCTCCGAGGCTCCTTGCCCACATTCATAGAAAGTAAGACCTTTGTGGGGAGACGCTTCTGTGCTGTCCCAGTGGGGAGACACTGGCTCCGTGGCCCCGGGCCCTTCTGAAGGGGAGGGTCAGAGATGTCACTGATGGAAGGATACACCGCAATCACGATACAGTAGGCAATGCACATCAGAACGAGAAAGAAGGTGACTAAGGGGAAAAATAGGGAGTGCGGGATGTGTCCAATGGTCCTGGAATAAAAGAGAGAAAGGTCAGAAATTCTCACCGTTTCCCACACGCCCCCGGTAGCACTCGTGTCCAACCTTGGGCTGACCAGTCCCAAAAGCAGCCGTCACCCTCCCCAGCTCTTGCTGTTTCTCAGACACTTGTGCTTTTTTCTCCGAGTCTCCCCACAGACAGAGGGGCCAGCGGCTCCCTTCCCTCTTCTCCGTCCCTGTGGCTACCAGGCTCTAAGTCTGGCACCTTGGCCGCTGGCTCCCGGCTTCCCTCATGCATCACCCAGTCCCAGGATTCCCTCTGCTTAGACTTCTGGCAGCTGGGAAGGTCGGCTCCTCCCCCCGAGGGGGCCTTCATCTCCCCCTGCCACCGGCGATCTCTGAGCCCAGCTGAGCCTGGCCATCCCAAGGTAACGGCTCCCACTGCTGGAGAATCTTCCCTAAATGACCAGTCCGGAGCCTGGGTCCGCCCCTAATCAATGACCAGTCCGGAGCCTGGGTCTGCCCCTAATCAATGACCAGTCCGGAGCCTGGGTCCGCCCCTAATCAGTGACCAGTCCGGAGCCTAGGTCCGCCCCTAATCAATGACCAGTCCGGAGCCTGGGTCCGCCCCTAATCAATGACCAGTCCGGAGCCTGGGTCCGCCCCTAATCAGTGACCAGTCCGGAGCCTGGGTCCGCCCCTAATCAGTGACCAGTCCGGAGCCTGGGTCCGCCCTAATTAATGACCAGTCCGGAGCCTGGGTCTGCCCCTAATCAATGACCAGTCCGGAGCCTGGGTCCGCCCCTAATCAATGACCAGTCCGGAGCCTTTGTCTGCCCCTAATCAGTGACCAGTCCGGAGCCTGGGTCCGCCCCTAATCAATGACCAGTCCGGAGCCTTTGTCTGCCCCTAATCAGTGACCAGTCCGGAACCTGGGTCCGCCCCTAATCAATGACCAGTCCGGAGCCTGGGTCCGCCCCTAATCAATGACCAGTCCGGAGCCTGGGTCCGCCCCTAATCAATGACCAGTCCGGAGCCTGGGTCTGCCCCTAATCAATGACCAGTCCGGAGCCTGGGTCCGCCCCTAATCAATGACCAGTCCGGAGCCTGGGTCCGCCCCTAATCAATGACCAGTCCGGAGCCTGGGTCCGCCCTAATTAATGACCAGTCCAGAGCCTGGGTCTGCCCCTAATCAATGACCAGTCCGGAGCCTGGGTCCGCCCTAATTAATGACCAGTCTGGAGCCTTTGTCTGCCCCTAATCAATGACCAGTCCGGAGTCTGGGTCTGCCCCTAATCAATGACCAGTCCAGAGCCTGGGCTCGCCCCAATCGATGACCAGTCCGGAGCCTGGGTCCGCCCCTAATCAATGACTAGTCCGGAGCCTGGGTCTGCCCCTAATCAATGACCAGTCCGGAGCCTGGGTCCGCCCTAATTAATGACCAGTCCGGAGCCTTTGTCTGCCCCTAATCAATGACCAGTCCGGAGTCTGGGTCCGCCCCTAATCTATGACCAGTCCAGGCCCCTCTTCCACTTGTAGGTCCCTTTTAAGGCTGTCCTCACATGTCCTTTCCTGTTCCTCACCCTCCAGGTTACCAAATCCTTCAAAGTTCACTAATGACATGATATCCAGACACCAGGACAGAGAGCATCACCTTGCCCAACCTCCTCATTTTATCGAGTGGAAAAATGACCTAAAGAAAGATGAGGTCACTCACCCCACTGTAATTTGAACGCAGGACATCTGATGTCAGGCCCACTGTCCTTTTTGCTGAGCTGTGATTCACCCTTGGGATCACCTTCTGGGGACAGCCTCGCCCCTCCCAGGACCTCAGACGCCCTTAATTTAAAAGTCTGAGGGGGTTTCTTGTCCAAAGTCACACTAGCTTTAAGAATCAGAGGCAGAATCTGATCCCAGGTTCTGTTCCTCGAGAGCGAGCATCCTTTCCAGCCCAAGGCCTTCTTCCAGATATGGCCCAGCCCGGCACTTATTCCCCCAGGACAGGAGAACGGGCAGAGGGGAAGAAGGTTCTCTTGCATCCCCAAATCTGGGGGCTGCGCTGGAGCCAGGTCATCTAAGATTCCGATCTGTGGCTCCATCCATCGCTCAGCAAGCTTTTATGGAGCATTGACCCCGTGTGGCTCACTCTGCCAGGCGCTGGACTGCTTTTTACCTTTCACTCTCTACCTTCTCACACTTGCATCACCTCGGCTTCATTATGGAGCCCTCTGACCCTAGGAACCCTCGGTTCCCACATCGGCCCTTCCTGGTGATTCTCCCAACAAATTCCACTCAGGAGTTTGGCCACCAAAGCTGGGGGCCCTTCTGGTCACCATTTCCGAAGAGATGAGAAACAAATTAACTCAGAAGAGACTCAAATCCCCCTTCCCCAGAAAAAAATATTGCCATGTGCATAGCAGAACATAAGAGAGAATTCAAAATATAAGGCAATTAATTTCTACATCAAGAAAGCTTATAGAATAAATAGGACACATTGTGTTCAGAACTGTCCACCTTGTAGGTTTTCCTTTATTCTCTGCTGTGCACTTTTTATTTTTCCCCTTCCTTCCCCCCATCACCCAGAAGGCTACAGTTAAGCATGGGGGTTTTATATAGATAGATAGATAGATAGATATACACACACACACATATATAATGCAGATGCTATGTGAATAGGAATCCTTCTACAAATATGTACATATCCATACAATAAACATATATAATCACATATACATATCTATAATAATTCACATATGTATCTTTTAATATAATTGTACTATGCTTATTTCCACTTGTCCTTTGTTTCCCTGAAGGTGGATATCTTCCTTCATAAGTCCAAGTCTTTCCATATTTTTTTCTAAATCCCCTAGCTTATCATTTATTACATTTCTGCAACAGTCTAATCTCATAGTATCTAGTTAAATAGTTTAAAACAATACTGATTAATATGGCTACCATATAGTGCAATTTCCCTACTTTTCTCTTCCAGTTAAATCAATTCTGGTTTTAACTTTGAGATTATGATTACCACCTCTGATCTTTTTTTGCATAATAAATTCTATTCCTGAGCTTTATTTTATGTGTGTATCTCTCATAATATTTCCTAAAAGCAATATATTATTGAATTCAAATTTCTGTTCTATTACCTGTTTCCATTTTATGGGTGAAGTCATCCAATTCACATTCTAAGCTATAATACTAGTTTATCTTCCTCTTTCCTATTTTCCTCACTGTCCTTTTCACCATATTCCTGATCCTCCTCACTCCTCTGCTTTACTTCTACCCCCTACTTTGCCCTCCTATTACTTGACCTATTACCCCTCCAAGAACCCCTCCCTTGTCCTCTCCCCCCTCCTTATCTCCTTGTTCTCGTTTCTCCCTGAATTTAGAAGTCTTTCATATTGTTCCCTCTTTATCCCATTCCTATTAATCTACACCCTCTTCTGCACCCCCGTTATCTAGTTCCCTCACTTATTTCTATATACATTTAGAAGACTTTCATTTCCCTCTATATGTATATGTTCTTTTCTCTTTAATCACACTCTTCTGAGTTGGTTCCTTCTCACCCAGGGTCCAGTCTTTGCGGCACAGCTGGGTCTGGTGTTCCTCATCAGCAGAGGTTCCCCTCAGTCTTCCCAGACTCAGACCCTCAGTTCCTCACTGCCGTCCAGGAAGTGAAACTCTCTGTGGTTGGAACCCCAGCTAGTCCCAGGGTTTCTGGGGACCTAGCTGTGTCTACACTTCACATTGGTTAAATCCCGCCACAGGGCAGATCTCCAGGTCTTCGGAGGTTGTCCCAGGAGGCCCCCCTTCTGCCCCAATGTTCCTTGTTTTTCCTCAATCAGTGTTTGCCCTGAAGCACAATTTTATTCTGTTTGTGGGAGAAATCTGGAGCACTTAAAATTTTCTGCCCTACTCTAACATCTTCCCAGAATCCTCCCCCTGGGCCCATTAATTAATAAGGAAATGAGAAACAGACCCACCTTTCAAGCTATTTACTAAGCATTTTTAAAACTGGTTTTAAAGAGTAGAATTATTGAATCCTTAAAATGTGCTTGAAAATTCATTCGTAGCCATTAATGACTTTGCTTCCATCCATACAGAGCCTGGGTGTTTGAATTTATAGTAATTACCTCCCATGTTTCTCCTTCTGCATTATATACAAGTTTAAAGTATGACATTTGGGGGTTGTTTGGAAGTTGCAGATATTATTAACTCCCAGCATGAATCTTAAGAAAAACCGCAAGTGTTTTTTGGTAGTATTTTAAAAATAAAAATATTTCACAGTAAAAAGCTTTCTGAATCTTGAGTCATAAACAAAAATGTACAGGTAGGGGGCACCAGAAATACCTGTAGTTCCCTATATCAATTAATCATTGCTTTCAACTGAGAAGAAATGGCAATAAAACAGAGATGACTAAAGAGTAACAGAGATTAAAAAAAACTCCACGAGACAACATCTATCTAACAACATAGGAGATGAACTAGGAATGGACAAATTAGAAGAGGTGGGATGGTTATGGATTGCCAGGTAATTGGGGGAGGTGGGGTTTTCATTAAATTGCTTTGTTGATTGTTGTGACTAATTGTTTTGGGATCGTGTCTTTATTTCTCATTAAAGATCAAATAGTTAATTCAGTGATAATACTTGGGAGATGGACAGACACAGAGGCAAAGAGACAGAAAGAAAGACACAGAAGAGAGACAGAGAATGCAGGGGAGAGAGAGAGAAAGAGAAAGACAGAGAAAGACAGAGACAGAGAGAGAGACAGACACACAAAGAGAGAGAGAGAGAGAGAGAGACAGAGAGAGAGAGAGAGAGACAGAGAGAGAGCACAGCTGCAAGTTCGTTTTTAATATTTTAATAATTTTAATATTGTCTTAACAGAGCAAGAACTGGTCTTTTTTTTTTTTTTTTTTTTTGCTTCCTCAGCCTCTGGCAAACAGCTGGTGCTTAATAATTTTTTTTACCTTGATGGATACAAGCTCCCTAAAAGACTTCCCATCACCAGTGGAAGTTTTCAGAGATAACTTAAGGGATTAAAAGTACAATATCGCATCATTCAAGAGGAATGAAGAGGAAGGAACTCTGTCAGTGACTAGCCCGGATGTTCTTTTCATGGGGAAAACGCCCTCCCAGGTTGGGGTGCAGCAGAAGCGGGGGTTGCTGCTTGAAGGGGAGATGCAAGGGCTTGAGGAATACCTCCTGACGCTCTAGCATGCAAGCGAAGATGAAGACCTTTTTGCTGGGAAGGAAAACAATGATCCAAGGAGGACTCAAGGACGTCCACGTTTCCAGTTCAGTGGAAGGAATAGGATCTGAAGTAAAGGAAGCTGGGAGGGGAGACGGTAACCATGGTGGCAAGATACCTGGGAAATTCTTCCCAACTGGGCCGATTCATGTGCCTTCCACAGAGCGGTAAGTGAGGTTCCCAGTGTCCTTGAGGACGCGAGCCCTTATTAACTCCAGGAGTGGGAGAGGAGTTGGAGCAGGTGGTGAGTTCCCTCCCAGGGAGAGCTGGTGATGGGGTGTGTGGGATTCCGGAGCCTGGAGAGTTCCAACAAATCCATGGAGCACATCCCACTTCTGGGGATTCCTGTGCTGACAAACGATCCTACCAGGAAAAATCTGGAACAGATTTGTGAAGATTAGGAAATCCTGGAATGGAAACAAAGCTATAGGACATAGATGCCACTTTCTTCACTTCTGACTGAAAGTTTAAGGTTTTTAAACAAAAAGAAAATTATGGAAGACAGCTGGTATCAGTGAAAGGAATGTGGCCTTGGAGGCAATGGTTTGAGATGGCTTTCGCAAGCTTTGGGTCAGAACTGAGAGGGATTTAGAGTGAAACTAGTGGAGGAGAGAAAAGTTCTCAGAGTAAAATGTGAGTGGCCCTTTTAGAGAGAGCTAAAGGCAGCAGGATACTGCTGAAGTGAGGAGCTCCGAACTCAAGAACGAAATAATTCTGAAGAGACGTTCACCACTGGAAGGAATGGAGAGAATTAAGACAGCAGGGGGTTGATTGTGGGAATTGAGTGACCCTCACAGATTTTACCTGGTGACTTGGTTCTGGAGCCTGGTTAAGTTCCCTTTCTATTCAATCATGGGTCTAGTCCAATTTCTGTCATGTAAGAAAACTTTATTCAATGTGAGACCTGGGAGACAACTTTATTGATTTGGTTGGGGAAGTGGACCACCGTTCCCTGCCGCTTCAACACCCTTACTCAAAGACCCAGGTTATACTGACCAAGAACCCAGTCGGATCCAAGGACTGATGGAAGGAGTTTTCTTACAATTTTACATCTGAAAGCAACCAAGATGTCTTAGCTGAAAACCGGCCTCTACTGAACAATCAGTTATTGCCTCCATGTTCCTTTGTTCATAGATGGAAGTTGGGTCAGCTGTAAGCAACTATAACACAAAGTACTATGTGATGGGAATACTTGTAGAATTAAATTTATAATATATAAAGGGGAAGGGATTAAGCCTATATATAAAGAACTCCCAGGTGATGAAACTCCTTCCACCAATGTCTAGTTCCCTCCTTCTTTGCCTTTCATTGTCTTGAAATTTTTGCCCAGGATCACGTGGCCAGCATGTGTAAGAGGCAGGACTCAAATTCAGGCTTCAAAGCCCTATGCACTGTGACTCAAAGGGCACACTGATCCCTAGGAGCAGTGCTGGGAGGTGAGATGGGAGGGACTGTGAGGAGGACCCGCTGAAACTAGGGAAGGGCTTCCTAGAGAAGGTGACAATAGAGCAGATTTTCCATGACAATAGGAGCTGAAGGGCATACAGGTGTATAAAGAAGCATGTAAACAAAAGCATAGCGATGAGGAAATGTATGGGATTGTGGGAGCTGCAATTAGTGGGCCAGAGTATAGAGTATATAAAGGAAAAGAGTATTCACTGGAATTGTAAAGTTAGAGAGATGCCAGATTGTGAAAAGCCTTGAATGTCAGGCCAGGGAATTTAAACTTTATCCAACAGACATTATGGAACCATGAAGGTTTTTGAGGCAAGGAGTAACACAAATATATCTGGGCATAAGGAATCGTATTAATTTGGCCATTCTATGAGGTCGACTTGGAAATGGGTAAAGTGGAGTTCGAAGTCATAGGACCAGATCTTAGAGCTCATCTAATCTGTAAAGTACAGTACTACTTCACCCTGGGCAGTCACTTCATTTGCGAACGCCCTAGCATCACTCTGTAACCTTCACATTGCCAGTCTCTCCTCATTCCCAGGGCATCAGAGAATCCTCTGGCCACTAACCTTTGCGGTGTCAACTTACTTTAACCCGACTTGCCTCTTCTGAGGCCTTCAGAGGTCTCTGGCTACGATTTCTTGAATCGTAGCTTAATAACCGATAGAGCTCCAGAACAGCCACGTGCAAACTTAAAGCCTTTATTATCCTTGCTCACATCATGCCCTGACCTGTTAACTCCCAGATGAACACCTGGTCTGCGAGAGACCCACATGGTCACTATCAAGCTCCTGACCTCTCTTGGCTATCCATCCACTCGGCTCAGCTCCCCCAGGATAAAGAGAGCGACTTGCTGCCATCAGTGGGCTTAAGAAGGGCCTGTAAGGTCACTTGCACAGCTAAGCAGAAAGGGAGCCATTTCCTGTTACGAAGCTATCTCAGTATGACCAGGGTCCCACCCATGAGGCAGTCTCTGTCCACAGAAGTTACTTCCCTGTTTGCACTAAACTGACCCATTGTAAAAAGACCCTAACAATTATCACCCCCTCCACTCTACAGATGAAAATCTGAGACCCCCAGAGCTTAAGTATGTGGCCAAATTCATACAGCAAGTGGCAAAAACCAGAATGGGAGACCAAGTGTAAACCCCACACTCTTCCTGCTGGGACTCCCCGGGAGACCAGGTGATCATCCCAGAGGGAGTCAGTCCCAGAGCAAGTATCCGTGCTCATGTACAGAGTATTCCCTGAGAATGTTCTACGGATCACAGCAACCTCTAAAGCCTCAGAACTGTGGCTGACCCAGAGAGCAATCAATGAGGGATGGAGGGTGGATGCCATGTGACA
This sequence comes from Antechinus flavipes, assembly GCF_016432865.1. Lineage (NCBI taxonomy): Eukaryota > Metazoa > Chordata > Mammalia > Dasyuromorphia > Dasyuridae > Antechinus > Antechinus flavipes. Next base: position 452,084,496 of record NC_067401.1, on the reverse strand, counting down.
AAGCAGGCTCAGCACACAGTGAGCGATGCAGCACATCACAGCCAGGAAATCTCTAATCGGAAATAAAGGTGGGTGGTCCGTACTGTGAGAGTGACAGATCAAGGGCTGTGCTGGGCTCCTCCGGCTGCTAAAACAAAGAGAAGTTCTCCATCAGATTGGGGAGATCATCCCACGGAATACTCCAGGGAAAACATGACACAAACACCCAGCATGGTGAGAATGATAAAATATTCATAATTAATGCAAATACATATGTAGACATACAGCTTTAAGAAGAAATGCTTTGCATGTACTGCCTTACTTGAAGTTCCCAATTTGCTGAATTAGGGATTCTGTTGCTGCATTTGATAGTGGTGACACACCCAGGATATAGATGGGCTGTGAAGTCAATTACTGAAGGCGAGGATATGATGAGATCATGAGGTACCATTCAGGCATGGAAGCGTATGCAGAGTATTGGCCACAAAGCTAATGGGCCCCTCGATCTGGAACTGGAAGGGACCCAGAGGCCTCTTAATCTACCTCGCTCTTTTCCCAGACCAGGAAACCGCAGCCCTGAAGAATGAAGTGACCTTCCCAAAGTTCTATGGGCCAGAAGCACCAGAAAGTCCTTGGACCCAGTCTGGTCCAGTTCAAAGCCAGAGCCAGGTTGTCTCCAAAACCCAAAGTCAATGAAGTTTTCAAAACAGTGAAATAACCTGATAGAAATCACTGGCTTATTAGAACTCATGACTAAAACACAGCAAGTGGAAAAGGTGCAGCTATATCTGAATCAGCAGTATGACATAAAAGAGGGGAGAGAAAGACAGAGAAAACAGATGAATAATTGCTGAAAGTCACCAGCATGAAAGCAAGATAGAATGAAGATGAACTTCAGCTCATCTGAGCTCATTCTCCTCTATTCCGACAAATTCTTTCCTTAGGCTGCTGACATTATATTTCTTAAAAGACAAAGGAAGCAAGGAGATTACATGGAGCAGGAGAAAGGATGCTGACAACGTAATGAAGGAACCTCCTCTTCCAATTCTCAGTGCTCCAACAAAGTAAGCCCTCAGCCTGGAAAGTTTTGGTTAAGGAACCAGGGAAGAAGGCGCCCAAGTTAGAATTGGCATTCTGATAGCCAAGGAGGCACAGATAAGGGGAGTTCCTTGCGTTCCAAGAGTCTGTGGCTTTGTCTCTCCAGCATCCTGATCTGGAGAAGGGAGATGCTGCACGGTCCTCACTCACTTCAGTCCATGCACTTGCTTGTCATGGCGTCCTCTTCCTGATGTCATGGCTCTCTTTGAGAACTGGAGCCCACAATGTCTTGTTAAGTGGATGGAATGGTCGGCCATGCATCCAACCTTGTCAGAAAGCATGTTTCAATGGAGAGAAGTAAAATAAGCATCAGCCCATTGCCAAAGAAAGATACGTGGCTCAAGAAGGATAGGGAGGGGTCAAAAATGAAATCATGGAGATTGTTAGGAATGGTCAGGATGAAAAAGTAGATTGGTTTTACAAGGAGCTCAATGATTCCGAATCAAATAGGACATGTATAAAAAGTGAAAATAGGGGCTAGTCCCTGAAGAAGGGGACCAAAGAATGGCACAGGCTTCTAACCCTAAATTCAGAATAACTTGAGTTTGGAGGGCACAAGGTTGTTAAGGAAAGATTGCTTTAAAAGTTATTTGGGGGAAGAATAAGAAAGAATACTTGAAATGGATGGCAGAATAATATTCAGCAGATGACAGAGAGAAAGCAGAATTACTTATTTTGTCTTCAACTTCTTGGTCAAGGAAAAGAATCATGGATCTGGAAAGAGCAGCACAAACATGGTTAAGAGGAATGAAAGACAAGGGAATAGTGGGGACATGGCAAGAAGAAGCATGAGTTCACTTATCTTGGCTTAATTGAACTATTCTTTAGAATGTGGAATGCATTTGCAGCTGAGTTCCCAGAGCCTTTTGTTTCATGGAGCTTGTAGAAAACGATGGAGATGTTGGAAGACTGGAAATAGGCCAAAGATGACGAATCTTTTTTTAATCATAGCTTTCTATTTTCAAGACACATGTAAAGATAGTTTTAACATTCATTCTTGCAAAATTTTGTGTTCCAAATTTTTCTCCCTCCCTTCTCCCCATCTTTTCCCTAGACTGCAATCAATTCAATATGTTAAACATGCACAATTCTTCTAGATGTATTTCCATAAATATCATGCTGTATAAGAAAAATCGGATCAAAAAGGAAAAAATGAGAAAGAAAAAAGCAAGCAAACAACAAAAAAAGGTGAAATACTAAGCTTTGATGCATCTCCAGTTTCTATGGTTGTTTCTGGATGGACATGGCTCTCTCCATGGCAGGCCTATTGGAAATGGCCTGAATCACCTCATTGTTGGAAAGAACTAAGTCCATCAGAATTGATCAACATATAGTCTTGTTGCCATGTACAATGATCTCCTGGTTCTGCTCATTTCACTCAGCGTCAGTTCCTGTAAGTCTCTCCATCATCTCTGAAATCCTCCTGTTGATCATTTCTTATAGAACAATAATACTTCATTACATTCTTATACCATAACTTATTGTCATTTTCCAACTGATGGGCATCCACTCAGTTTCCAGTTCCTTGCCACTACAAACATTTGTGCACATGGGGGTCCCTTTCCCTCCTTTAAGATCTTTTTGGGATAAAGTAGAGACACTGCTGGATCAAAGGGGATGCTCAGTTTAAGAGTTCTTTGGGCAGAGTTCCAAGATGTGATGACAGAATCTTTAAAAGGGGCCAAAGATGGCATTACACTCTACAAGTGTCACTAGTGACCTTAATTGATCAATCACCAAGCACTTTTGAAGGATCTCCTATGTCTTAAGCCATATGCAAGATGCTAGGGACAAAAAGACTCAAGTCTCCTGAGTTTTAGGAACTTATACTTGAACAAAATGCGTGTGCATATGTGAATGTGGGCTAATTTTGGGTAGAAGCATTAGCAGGTGATAAAGGGATTCTAAGAGGCAAATGTGGGGAGACAGGGCATTTCAGAAATGGAAGCAACTCATGCAAAGAGACAGAAATGAGAGATGAACATTTCATACGGTCATTTGGGACATAGAGCACATGAAAAGGAATAAAACTGGAGAGCCAGTGTGGGGGGTGCTTTCTTATTTGATATGGCAACTATGAAAATATATTTTACATAAATAAAAATAAAATTGACCCCAACTCCTGAAGAGTTACAGAATGATTCCTGAACTCATATGTCATATCAATTTATTGTTTAATTTTTCTCCATTCCAAATGAAATTTGAAAGTGGATTGTCAACTTAGAATTGGGTCAACATATTATGTCATTACACTAATGCAATAGAATTGTGAATGATCCAACTATTCTGCAGAGTAATTTTGAACTATATCCAAAGGGCTTTAAAACCATGTATATATACTCTTTGATTCAGCAGTATCCCTTTACTGGGTTTGTATCTCAAAGAGATCATCAAAGAGGAAAAGGGAGCCACCTGTGTAAAAATGTTTGTAATATCTCTTTCTCTAGTGGCAAGGAATTGGACACTGAGTGGATGCCCATCAGTTGGAGAATGTCCGAATAAGTGATGGTGTATGAATATAATGAAATATTATTGTTCTGTAAGAAATGATGAGCACGCTGATTTCAGAAAAGCCTGGAGAGACTTACAGGAACTGATTCTGAGTGCAGTGAACAGAATCAAGAGAACATTGTACACAGTAATAAGATTATGTGATGATCAACTGTGATGGACGTGGCTCTTCTCAGCAATGCAGGTGATTCAAGACAATTCTAGTAGACTTGGAATGGAAAATTCCATTCACATCCAGAGAGAGAATTATGGAGAAGAAATCAGGATTGAAATAATATTTTCACCTTTTTTAATTTGTTTTTTTTTCATTTCTTGTGTTTTTCCCTTTTTGATCTGATTTTTCTTGCCCAATATGACAAATATGGAAATACATTTAAAATGATTGTACATGTATAACCTATGTCAAAATGCTTGCTGTTGAGGGAAGAGGAGGAAGTAAAGGAGGATGGTAGAAAAATTGGGAACACGAAGTCTTACAAAAATGAATGTTGAAAACTATCTTTACAGGTATTTGGGAAAATAAAATATTATTGAAGGAGAAGAAAGTAACCAAAGAATTTAGCACAGAGGAAATATAGACTAATGCTGGAATTTCAGATAGTGATGGAAATATGGGTAGACCATGGAGATTCTAAGTCTGTCAACTGGCTCTCTCCACGGAGGACCTTTGGGCCCATCTCACCTACAACCTTTAGGCTCTTATTCTGGGCATCCCTAAATAAAAATTAAAATTTAATTTATACAGCATAAAGAAAGAAAAAATTTTTTCTTCTCTCTAGTTTGAAGGATACCACTCTCTGCTTCTTGCCCTCCTATCCATTGGACCACTCCCTTGCTAGATCACCTTCAAACTTTCCCTCTCCTACATTCTCAGTTGTTATAAAAAGCAACATTCTTCTTCCAATCCCTCAGATTCACAATCTAAGAGTGCTCCTGGATTCATCACTATCTCTCTCACACACCCATATAGCCAATAGCATCTCTGTGACATCTCAAAGATGCCCCTTCTTTCCTCTGATACTGCTACTGCCCAGTAAAGGTCTTCATCACCTCATACCTGGACTACTGTAATACTCTCCTGCCTCAAATCTCTTCCCAACTCCACTGTATCCTCCATTCAGCTACCAAAATTCTCTGGTTGGCGCTCCAAGATCATCATAACTTAGCCCTTCTTCTATATTTCCAGTCTTCCCTTTCTGTATTTCCAGTCTTGCCTTTCTGTATTTACAATCTTCCCTCTTCTGTATTTCCAGTCTTCCCTTTCTGTATTTCCAGTCTTCCCTCTTCTATATTTCCAGTCTCCCTTTCTATATTCCCAGTCTTCTTATACCTTACTTCTTAGCACAAACAATCTCATTGAGGGAAACTGGTCTTCTGGATGTTTGGTGAGCAAGACACTCTATCTCAGGGCATTTTCTGGCTGCCTCCCAGTGCCTAAGATGCTCTCCCCTTTCTGTTCTGACACTAATCTCTCTGACTTCATTTGAGTTCCAATTAAAACCACACTTTCTACAGGAATCTTTCCATAACCTCTCTTAATTCTAGTGTTTCCCTCTGATTAATATCTTTTATTTATCCTCTGTATGGACTCCCTTATTAAATTGTGAACTCCTTGAGGACAGGAAGTATCTTTTGGCCTTTTTTTGATCTGCAGTGCTTTGTAGAAGGCCTGGCCAGAGTAGGCATTTGATAAATATTTCCTGACTGATGGATGTACACAGTAGGGCTTCATATGCGGCATCTCAGGCAGGAGTCCCAAACCTGACTGGATTCTTCATCAAATTTCATTCCAGACTATCAAGCTACAAATGGCTCACTTATCCTGCACTTAGCTCCGATTTATTTCAGAGCTCCAAGCCAAGGAGGACCGACAGGGTCATGTATCAAAACCTCTGTTTTCATTTAAAGCTTTCTTACTTAGATCCCTCCTGGGGATCTCTCCAGAGTTCATATTCTGGGATCCCAGTACCACTGCCTGTCTTGCTGTTCTTCTCATAAGGCTCTGTCCCCAACACTGAGCCACTTCTACTGGCCATCCCCCACTCCTGGGATGTCCTTCCTCTTCTCCCTCTCATGACTTCCCTGCATTTCTGAACTAGACAAGACATTCATATAAACTAAGGCCAAAAAATTCCCAGGAGAGAGTCCTAGTGAGTGGAGCTTGATATGAATAAACTAAGAAGGGGAAGCTGTATGGTAATGCACCGGGAGAGAATAGACATATGGACGGCATGACTGACTTGCATGATCATCAGTGGCCCGAAGTTAAAGCGGTGAGTCCAAAGCAGTTTCTCGCACGGCACTGACTCTGGCCTCTGACTGCCTCACTACCGGAGTATATGACAACCCATCTGTTGTTCTAACCAGAAGGCATGCCTCTTATCCCGGCTATAAACTTTGTTTTCAGAGTCACCCCATCAAACACCACTCAACTCCAACCTTTCTTTCAAAGTCCTCTGCATAGTGATGAGCTTTAAGAATATGAGGAACATTTTCCTATATAAACAGTTTGACCCTGATGAGTCTCATAATCAGTATTTAGTGTTTTCTTCATATTTCTAAATCTTTTATTGAATTTTCAATACTGAAATTCTGTATCAAATTTTCTATTACATTCTGGTCTTTTTGTCCCAAATATCTGAAAGTCAGTTTGTCAAATGTCCTTTTTCATTCTGGATTATTCTCGGCTTTGCTGGGCCTGTTATTTTTGATTGCACTCAGATGGTTTGACCTTTGAAATGCAAGGTACCAAACCTATGGTTTTGTTGTGTAAAACCTACCAGAGAGGCTGAGGCTAGAAGACCTCTCGAGCTCAGGAGTTCAGAGTGTAGTGGGCTATGCTACCTGGGTGCTCTCACTCATTTTCGCATTATTATGATGAACCCTGAATGGAGGGATGGAAGAGGGACCAGTCTGTCTGAGAAGTGAACTGGTCAAGATCTGAAACAGAAACATCTAAGCTCCCTTGTTTTTTGGGGTTTTTTCCAGTGAATCAGGCTTATAAAAGGACCTTACATTTCTTGTCTCAGTGAGATAAGAAGATTTGTTCTCAAAAATATACAAGCAAACAAACCCAAAGAAACAAAACCTGTCCACGCGCCTGCAGTCCTCTATGCCAGCTGCCCCAATGGCTGATTTGTTTCCTGAAGACTCTAGGTACCATAACATCTATATCAGCACTATGGCCAGAGACACATTTTGCACTTTGCTTGCTGACACTGGTGCTACTCCTGTGAACTTTTTTTCTCAAGCAGTTGATTTAGAAAACAGTTGATTTGACATCTACATTCACAGACCTTTTGTTAGATATGTGAATCACATGAATCTGAGAGGGATAGCTGCCACACTAGACTCCAAAAAGATTTCAGCGGATTAAATTGAAACCAACAAGATCAGATCCAATAGTGATGTATAAATACATTCGTATGCACTATATTCATTCATATTACGTTATTATTTATACTAAAATAATGCACGTAGATATATACATATACATGTGTGTTTATATCCCACATCTAGCATTAACTTATTTTCTTTAATTGGAAAATAAAGAACAAAGGAGTTATAGCAAGGTAGCAGTTAAGGAATTATAAATGCAATATAAGTCAACAGTGTGATATAGTCAAAAAGGTCAATGTGATATTGAACTACATTAATCCACGTATAATTTCCAGGAAAAGGTAGGACACCGTCTCATCATATTTGACCGCTCAGACAGTGTCCAGAACATTATCTTTTTAAATGTAAATTGGAGTATGTCCACAAAAGGTAAATCAGGACAGTGAAAGGACTCATAAGAGAACTGTTTGGGGATTAGTCAGCCTGGAGAAGAAATGCGTGGGGGAGCTGATTGCTAACCCAAAGTATTTGAAAGTCTGTCATGTAAAAGAAAAATCGATGCTGTTTTCTTTGGTCCCTAAATGAAGTACGAGGAGTAAAGAAGGCATTTTAACAGCAGGGCAGGGGGGCATAGCAAGCTATCTGAAAATGGAATTCTGATAAAGGCTCTTCCCCATTCTCAGAGATTTTTTAAGAAAAGACTGAATGGATTTCTTAGAGGTTTTGTAGATTTATCTTCAAAGTAGTACAAAAGTTAAAGAGTTGGAGGGAATCTCGAGCTCTCTAATCTGACATTTTTACAGAGGAGGAAATGGAGACACAGATCGATGGCATGACTTGACTGGTGTCCCACAAGTAATAAGACATTCTGGTTTGGGGTTGGGCTGGACGACTTCTGCGGTCCCTTCCCCTGCAGCTTAGCTTGACTCACTCACTTTTCTCTGAAGCATCTGTGAGTTCATGAATGTCCCGACCATTTCCGTTATCAGTGCTGGCGGCCACTTGGTATGCTAGGTGGAGGCAGCAAGCCATCAGTGACTTGCCGGGCTTAGTCAGCCCATCTTTGAAGAAGGACTTGGATGTGAGGCTCCCTGACTGAGGCTGGTTCCTGACCAGGACCGTTATCTCAGGTCTCAGCCAAGCCCCGCTACCCAGAGCGCCCCTTGGACCATGGCTGATTATTCAGCTAAATTACCATCTCGCCCAAGGATAGTGGTCCTCATTTGGCACCCCATGAGCAGTCACTTACTTGCTCGCTTCCTTCAGCAGTGCAACGGCGATTTGGATTCTCTTTCTCAGGAACAAAAGTGCCAGGAGAACGATCACTTCCAGGATGCAAAGTAGGATCACTGGAAAAGAACACACAGAGCCGGAATTCGGGGGCTGTCCTTGCCACGGAGTCTCAGCTCAAGCAAACACGTCCCCTCTCTGCACAACCTAAACCACGTCTCAACATGTTATTTTCAAAGGCGCCAGTCTCGAACCTTGACCTGCAGCCAGCAAACTGGGATCTGCAGAAATCTCAGGGACCATTCTTCACTTCACTTCAGACAGAAAAATAATCACATT